>NW_007248142.1:115790-165660 GCF_000164805.1 Carlito syrichta
AGATGAGGTCTCGCCTGCCCAGGTGGGTCTCGAACCCACGGGCTCAGGCAATCCGCTCACCTCAGCCTCCCAAAGGCTCAGGATTACAGGCTGAGCCACCAAGCCCGGCTCAATTTAGCAGCATCTTAAAAAGACTTTTTCCACCATGAGCCAGTGGAATTTAACCAAGAATGAAGGGTGGTTTAACATTTGAAAACAATGTTATTCACCACATTAATAGAATGGAGGGAAGAAAAAACACTTGACAAAATGTGTTTGACAAAATCCAACAATATGTTACATTTTATTTAGTCATTTTCATATCCAAAGTGAAGCTTTTCTATGATAGTGTTAGAGTCAACACACTTTCATGATGAGAAACACTTAATAAAATAAGATATAAGGAAAATTCCTCATCATAATAAAAGACACATATGAAAAATCAGCAGTTAACATTACACCCATAAAATACTGTACAGCAGATAAAATGAATTCACTGGTTTTCTGCACATATCAATGACACATGAAACCATACAATTAAGAGAACAAAGTTTGGTAGTAGCCAGGTACTGCAGTGGGCAGTGGGGAGGGGACACCTACCTTACCTGTATGATGACCACTTGTATACTTAATCCTGAATTGTACCCCCATCTTTAAAATAAATTAAATTTTTTTAAAAGAAAATATAGCAAGTTTCAGACATGTTATATGCATAATTCTACTAACGTATATATAAAAACACAAAACTGTTTTATCTTCTCTTGATATACATAGCTTCACCACTTTGTAAGTAGTACTAAGGCCTCAGACATTGCTATTATTAATATTACACATTGCAAATATGATTTTTTTTTGGCAAATATGATTATGAATGTAACTCTGATTCCATATTAGAACATCCTGAGACTCTTCTTTCCTTAGATAAAATTCTTAATCTTTTACAAATAAATGGCAAGTTTTACCCAGCTGGATCAAGGAAGGAAGAAAAAAAATGCAGCAAAATCAATGCCAGTGAAACCCTTAGGCCAAAAGATAAATACAATTGACTTTTATTTGATGTTCTCAATGAGTTAGTTTGTTTAATTTGTCTTACAACTCAGAAAAAAATATTTTAAAGAATAAACTAAATTTGGATTTCTGGGTATTTTTTAATCCTATAACTGACCCTATGTGTGTGGACTGTCTCAAAAATATACGCCTCATGTGTCCTTTAAAAAAAAATCAGGGTGACAGATACAGAAACATTAGAATTCCCACAGTCAGAAATTTTGCAGGGGAATAAATGAGCTGTGCTTTTCACTGAACTATGGGCTTGAGTCCTTTTTGCTACAGCACTGAAGAAATATTTTAATTTTTACATATTGAAACTATCGTCAAAATGCTTTGTTTTTAATTCCTTTTTAGAAATGAATGAAATTACCTAAATTATCCAATTCATTTCCAAATAAATGAATTATAGCTGTATAGATAGCAATGCCCTGAGAAATGATTATTATGTTTTTCACTTTGTGCATTCTGAATAGTTTCTAATTAATCATAGTAATAAAGATTAAAGTGATGGCATAGATGTGTTCATGTTCTGAGAAGGAGAAATTGGTCAGTAACTGGGGTTCCTGTACTTGTAGATGGTTAGAATTTAGCCAGGCAAAATGTCTCCCAGCAGTTGGAGGATACAAAGTGCAGCTAAACGTATCCTTGTAATTTGTTTAGGTGGAGTTCAGATACAAGGCAGAGGCTTGTGGAATGCAAGGAAAAGACAGAAGAGTTCATTCAGTCACTGCTAATTATTGTAGGAAAAGAACACTATAAAGTTGATTAATCTGCCTGGGGAACGGGGCACACCTCATCAACAAGGGTACCTGCACAATGAATATTTGTATACCTAACCCTGAATTGTGCCCCACAATTTTAAAATAAAAAATTTAAAAGTTAAAAAAAAATAAAGCTGATTTATGGTATCTAATCTCATATATTCTTATTTTGTCTCCAATCTCAAATAGCCCTGCTTTTAGTTTCATGTCTGCCAATCACACATTATTCAGCAATTACTTATTGAGCAATCACACTGTGGCCCAGTTTTAAAAAAAAAAATTCTCCATCTTCTGAGAGCTTACACTCTAGAAGAGAAAAAGAAAAAGCAACACAAACAAAGAAATTAAGTATAAGAAGGCCTTAGTGCTCTGCAAAACACAAAAGGAAGGAAGATAAGGAATGAGGGTGGGGGGTGAGGAGGGTGAGGGGGTTACCATGAGAAGCTGACTTTTAGGCATAGACTTGTGACAGGTAAAAAAAAAAAAAAGTACTGTGCATTTTCCTACTTCTAGCTCCCCAGTCTTTCTTGTTCTTGATTTCCCCTTCTTCTCTCTTTCCACCTTTTCCCTGTCTTCCTCTTAATTAGAGGAGCTAGATAAAATAAGTATTCCAAAACTGCATATTCCATATCAGAGTTATAGTGATTCTGTTTTCCACACAGTGTATTTACAAAGATAAGCTGATTATCCGTATTTTCTGGAGATGTTCGTAAATGCCTCCCCTATATTCATATCAATAGCAGCCTTGCAACTATTCCCCTTATCAGCCTCTGGGAATGGTAATAATAATTAAAATTATGAGGGGGAGGAGAAAGAGAAGAAGGCTAACACATTGCTTGCTTACCTTGAGCCCAGCATTGTGATAAGCTCATGACATGGCCTTCTTCCGGCAACCCTCTCATAACTCTACGGGGTTCATACTATTTTTTTTAATTAAACATATTTTTTATTTTTAAATTGTGGGGTACAGTTAAAGGTTAGGTATGCAAATATGCATCGTTCAGGCACCCTTGTTGATAAAGGGTGTCTCCTCCGTCCCCAAACAGATATCGACTACCATTAATCCCACCACCCTTGCCCTCTCTGTCCCCCCGCCATAGATTCCCACCACTGTCGATCCTTTTCTTATAGTATTACGATAGATGTTCAAGGTCCACTTATGAGTGAGAACATGTGATACTCAGAGCTTTGTTGCTGTGAAAGATCACTCAGTAATATAGACTCTAATTCCATCCATGTTGCTGCGAAATTTATCACAGCACTGTTCACAGTAGCAAGAACCTGGAACCAACCATGCTGTCCATCAAAAGAGAACTGGATTTTTAAAATGTGGTATATATACACGATGGAATACTACACAGCCATAAAAAAGGTTCATACTATTTTTATCCACATTTTAAGGTGGAGAATATGAGACTTGGAGATGAGAAGTAAACAGAGGAGCCAGAAATTGAATCTTGGCGGTCTAACTCCAGAGACTCCATTCTCATTCCTTATACTAGTCTTGTACTTTCCAAGTCTTCTTATGAAATACAATCTTGAGAGCAAGACAGAAAATATATGGTTATCCGAGTGTTAGTGTTCAAAAAAACTGTAGCTCAGGTTAGAATCAAAGGTGGCTCATTAAATGCACAGGGCAGCGTCATGGTAGTGAAGAGCTCAAGCCCTGGATCCAGATCACCTGAGTTAGTATCTTAGCTCTTCAACTTGGTAGCTGTGAAATCTCCAGTAGGTTACTTCACCGTGTGTAAAATGGAGGTGATAATAACATTCATTCCGTGATGTTGTTGGAGGATTAAATAAGGTATTGCTTAAAGCCTAGCATACCATGAGAATTCAACAAATATTAGCTATTAAGTGTAAAGCCATCACTAGAACTGCATTTGCACTTCTAGTTCAATGCAGTACCCAGAGCACCTGATTCTCCAGACCTGATGGGGAAAGGGCTCTGAGGCGATAGTTCAGACAAGGAGTTTTGTTGTTCCAGTGAAGAGCCATGTTTCTCCTTCCAAGCATTCTCCTTCCACTTTTTCTCTAAGTCTTATCATCACCATCCCAGTCAACAGATCACTCCTGCTCCCTCCCTCATCTCCTAGCACACCTTCTCTAGCCGCTCATTCTCATTAAATTTCAAATAGCCTTAAATCTCCATATCGAAAGATTTTCAATCCTCTCTTCTTCTCCCTCCCCTACTTTTTGAATTCTGCCTATATCAACCGCCCCCATTGTCTATACTATATTTACTGCATACTTACTCTAATCTGATTTATGCCCAGAAAACTACAGCCTTAGAGAACTTCTTTTTTTTAATGTTAAAGATGTGGGGTGCAATTCAGGATTGGGTATACAAGTGGTCATTGTACAGACAAAGTTTGGGCCTCCCTTTGGTCCTCGCTTTGCCTGATTTGAGATCAGGTACCCTTATTGATGTTGTGTTCCCCTCCCCCACCCTGGCAGTATCCCACTACTCCCAACCCCTTTCTTATGGTATTAAGCTAAATGTTCAAGTTAACTTATGAGTGGGAACATGGGACACTCTGTTCTTCGTTTCTGTGATAGATCACTGAGTATGACAGACTCTTAATCCATCCAAGTTGCTGCGAGTCCATATGCTTGTCCTTCTTTATGGCTGCATAATATTCCATTGTGTATATACACCACTTTTTTTTTTTTTTATCCAGCCCAATTTTGATGGGCAGCACAGTTGGTTCCATGTTTTTGCTATTGTGAATAGTGCTGCAATAAACATGCATGCGCAGGTATCTTTTTTGTAGAATGATTTGAGTTGCTCCAGGTATATGTCCAATAGGAGGATTGCTGGGTCGTATGAAAGGTCAATGTCTAGTTCTTTTAGAAATCACCACAGCCTTAGAGAACTTAATCCCTGGTGTCACAAAGTGATGATAATAATGACAGCTTCCATTTTTAACCAGTTATTTTTTGATGATCAGTTGCTAAACTCATATTTTCTGACTACTAGAGTCTATATGCTATCAGTACATATAATAAAGTCAAACGTATGCTTATCAAATATCCCACCCCTGGGTATTTCTCCAAGAGAAACGTGTTCACACAAAAACCTGCACATGAATATTTACAGCAGCTTTAGTAATAATCGTTAAAAACTAGAAACAGCACAAATATCCAACCAAAAGGTGGATGTATAAACAAAGTTGCATCCATTCAACAAACTATTTAGCAATGAAAAGAAACCGACTACTGATCCACATAACAAAATGGGTGAATCTCAAATGCATTTTTTAAGCAAAAGAAGTCAGACTCAAAAGGCTACATACAGCATGTTTCTATGATTCCACTTACAGAGCATTCTACAAAAGCCACAGTTAGTCAAAAAACAGACTGTTGGTGGTCAGTGAGGAATAGGGATACAGCAAGGTGTCCCCTCCAAAATTGGGGGGGTACTAGAACTGTTCTCTAAATCTTGATTGTGGTAGGAATCACATGACCATATGTATTTATTGAAATTAACAGTGGGGCAGGGGACAGGGAGTTACTGTTTAATGGATACAGGGTTTCTGTTGAAGATGATGAAAAAGTTCTGAAAGTGGATAGTGGTAATGGTTGCACAACATTGTGGATGTACTCAATGCCACTGAATTTTACACTTTAAAATGGTTAAAATGATAATTTTTATGTTATGTATATTTTATTAAAATAAAATCTTAAATAATAAATAAAATACTGGAAGAATAAAAGATCAGTAGAAAGGCACACCGAAAGATGAATTTCTATATGTTAATTATACTTCATTAAATCTGACTCAAAGCATAAATCTAACAAATTTTACAGTTGCCAACTTTTTAAATAATCTTTATACATTTCATAACCTCTTAAATTTTCATGGCTTGTTTTCTTTTTAACTTTCATGATACCACATTGCCCTGATTTTTCTTCTACCGCTCTGGCTATTTCTGTTCAGTCTCTTTACATGTTCTTGTTTCTCAGAACCCTATTTAAGAGCTCTTCTTGTTCTATGTACTCTACATGGAGAATTGTATCCATCCCCATACTTAAAATCTTCCAAATATGAGGATTATTCCCAAATTGATTTCTGCAGCCATGAGCTCCTTCCTGAACTTGAGCCTCTCACATTCAACTCAGAGGTCAACATCTATACATATATCACGTCCAAGCCACACTCATGATTGTACAAACACACATGCACACACACACACACACACACACACACACACACCAGAACCTCCCTGCTGTGCCTTCTATCAGCAAAAAGCATGACAATCCACACAACTAGGTAAAGCAGAGACCCGGAAATCATTCTTAACTTCTCTTCTCCCTTCCCTTCTTAACCATTTAGTGATTCACCTTATAGCACTGACTTTTTTTGAATTGGAGTCTCACTCTGTCTCCCAGTCTGGAGTGCAATGGCACACTCACGGCCACTGCAGCCTCAACCTGCTGGGCTCAAGCAATCCTTCCACTTCAACCTTCCAAGTAGCTGGAGCTACAGGTGCACATCACCACACCTGGCGAATTTTTCTTGACTTATTGTAGAGATGAGGTCTTGCCAAGTTGCCCAGGCTGGTCTCGAACCCATCAGCTCAGGCCATCCTCTCACCGCAGCCTCCCAAAGTGCTGGGATTATAGGCATGAGCCACCTCGCCTGGCCAGCATTGACTTTTTCTTCTCAATAACTCATGAATTAATCTTCTCTCCATTCCTAACAGCCCCATCTTAGTTCAGGACACCATCATAACAAATCTATTACTGCACTAGTTTTCAAATGGGTCTCTCTGCTTCCAGCCTTCAAACCACTGCATGAGTGAAAAACCTTGCACTCTTTTATTGCTTAAAATTTCTCAGGGTTCCTAGTTTTTCCCAGGATATAATCTAAGTTCCTTCCCATAAGCTCTGGCTTCACTCAGCATCCTTATTCGCATGAAGTACTTCTGAGTCTCGAAATATACTGAGCTTTCTCTTGTCTGTGAGTCTTTTCAAATGTTTTTTTTCTAGACCCAGACCTGTAACCCAACATCTTCTTCAGCTGGAGAACTTCAAGTCATTCATTACAGCCCAACTTGTTCTAACTTCTTATAAGAAGGCTTCCCTCAGTTTTGAAGTCTGCATTACACCCCACCCCAGTACTTTTTAGATCCTATATGTGAGTTCTCACTGCATGTATCATACTGCATTGTTATTGCCTGTTCATGGATCTATATCCATCACTTCAATCACCATCCTACAAAAAAATATATATAGGCAGATTTCTTTTTTTTTTTTTTTTGAGTTGGAGTCTCACTCTGTCACCCAGACTGGAGTGCAGTGGCCACTCCCGGCCACCGCAGCCTTGACCTGCTGGGCTCCGGCGATCCTTCCGCCTCAGTCTTCCAAGTAGCCAGAATTACAGGCATGCGCTACCATGCCCGGTTGATTTTTTGATTTATTGTAGAGATAAGGTCTCGCTGGCCAGGTGGGTCTCGAACCCGCGGGCTCAGGCAATCCACTCACCTCAGCCTCCCAAAGGTGCGGGATTACAGGCTGAGCCACCAAGCCCGGCTTATAGGCAGATTTCTAATCATAATACAGGCTTTGAGGTGGTCTGGGGAGCTTGACCATAGTTCAGAAAATAGAATCATTCAAATATCTTTTACTTTTCCATCTCGGGCCCTCACTGCACTGTTGATTTGCAAGGACTCAAAAGGACAGCATTAAATCACACTCATTGGTTGCCATCTCAGAAATAGCCAGTTCATCTACTTTCTTTCTACTCTTCACATTCCCATCTTCCCAAACTCATCAGGTGTGGCTGATGTAGGAGTCACAATTCCTGACCCCATCACAGAGGGGAAGGCCGGGGCCCTTTGTCTATCAGAAAACACTGGACTTGGCCTTTCATGCTTAAGGCCACTGTCTTAAACTACCTTCTCAAATGCTTCCAGGTAAGAATCTTTTCAAATCAAGCATGAACAGAAGGTGGAGGGAGAATGAAAGACTGCATTTGGTTCATCAACACCTCTTCTTGACTATTCCCTGACTCCAGCCATGTATATATCACCACACCAATAATAATCAGGCTCTAGATTTAGAAGGGTTGTAACTAGCATTTTATATTTCAAAAATATATAAGACACTGGTTGCAAAACCACAGCTTAAAAACTCCAGATTTAAATTTTTTTTCCATTTCTAAAGTTTACAAAAATCTTAGAAAGCGCAGGAGACACCCTTATGAAAATTGGTACTGGGAACCAATTCCTATTCAGAACCCTAAAGGCCAATACCTTAAGAAATAAAATAGACAGGTGGGACCTCATCAAATTAACGAGCTTCTGTAAAGCAAAAGAAACCATCAGGAGAGCAGGGAGACAGCCCACAGAATGGGAAAATATATTTGCCAACTGTTTATCCGACAAAGGCCTAACATCTAGGATCTACAAGGAACTCAAACGCAACAAAAGGAAAAAAAGCAACCCCTTTAAAAAGTGAGCAAAAGACATGAATAGACACTTCTCAAAAGAAGATATACAGGCAGCCAAAAGACACATGAAAAAGTACTCAGCCTCACTCATCAGAGAAATGCAAATCAAAACCACACTGAGATACCACCTAACCCCTGTAAGAATGACTATCATTAATAAAACAAAAAACAACAGATGCTGGCGAGGATGTGGAGAAAAAGGAACACTGCTGGTGGGAATGCAGACTAGTACAACCTCTTTGGAAGACAGTGTGGCGATTTCTGAAAGAACTAGAAACTGACCTTCCATATGACACAGCAATTCTATTGGGAATATACCCAGAAGAATTCAAATCATTCTACAAAAAAGATACCTGCACATGTATGTTTATTGGAGCTCTATTCACAATAGCAAAAACATGGAACCAACCTTATTGCCCATCGAAGTTGGACTGGATAAAAAAATGTGGTACATATACACAATGGAATATTATGCAGCCATAAAGAAGGACAAATATATGAACTTTGCAGCCACTTGAATGGATTTGGAGTCGATCATACTCAGTGATTTATCACAGAAACAAAGAACTGAGTTCTATATGTTCTCACTCATAAGGTGACCTTGAACAATTATAATGCTATAAGAAAGCGATTGACAATAATGGGAAACTGTCAGGGGAGGTGGGGTGGGCCTGGCAGTTGAGGGAAACTGCTAGGGGAGGGAGGGGCATACCTCATCAACAAGGGTACCTGCATGATCATTGTTTATATACCTAACCCTGAATTGTACCCCACATCTTTATAATAAATAAATTTTTTTAAAAAAAGAAACCTGTCACCTAAATAGTAAACATACCCACACATGTACTTCTGAACTTTAATTTAAAAATTTAAGCTAATGGGAACAGTATACAGAATATTTGGTGAAGGAACATATTTTTCCTGAGTTTAGAGTTTTTATAAATATTTCTATATAAATGGTACAAAAATCATAAAAATACACTTACTATAGCATTTTTCTCTCATTTTTGTTCTGTTACATGCTCTTTTACCACTGTAAAATGACCGTAAACTAACCATTTGAGAAGAGGCTATAGGAAATATTATAAAAGCTAAATCTTCCAATCTTTCACTAAATATAAACGTAAGAAGGGCAAAGATTTTGTCATCTCTTATTCATGACTGTATTCTAGTCCCTAGAACAGTGACTGCAAAAAGCGATTTGTACAGTAAATGTTTGTTGAAAGAATGAGAATTTTGAATAAAAGTATTTCAATGGAAAGCAAACTCATAGACTAAAATCTATTATAATAAGAAACTTAGCAAAACAAAGATTAGTAAAGTAAATGATCTTACCAAAAGTGTCAAACCAGCATCATATTTACATGCAGTAGTTTTGGGGGAAAAAATGATTTACAGTTATTGAAAGATGGTAAAAAAAAAAAAAGTTTTGTGTGAAAGATAGAAGGTATGAAGGAAGTCACCAGAGATAAATGAGACTTGCTTCTCTCTGAAATACCCAAGAGTAGACTAACAAAATATACAGCCTTACTATTGGTCAATTCTGGTTCTCCTGTTGCTTCATTACAGACTAATCTCCCTACCAGCCCTTCCACACACACACATATCAAGGACTTTCATGAAAATAATACCCTTGAGCAGCTAGTGAAATCTGCCAAGATCATAGCAACAAAGAGGAATGCTCTGGAATAACAAGACTCACATTTGGTTTATTCATTTACTTATGCTTACATGTTGGATATCTATTCATACATATGCTAAACTTGAGGCAAAGAAATGCATTATATTAATTTGTCTGTAAACATTTTAAGAATGCTTCAATAGAAGTAGATAATCATAGCTCACAGAAAACTCAGAGCCTTCTTTTGGACAGCTGCTGCCTGTGCAATTGGATGCATAATGGATAATAAAAGAGTACATTGGCAAGCTGCTCAGTACCAGGAAATGTGAATTTAGAATATTAAAACCAAGAACATTTTCAAAAGAGATAGCAAATCCAAGTTTAAGGTACATTCCTAAAACCACTGGCCTCAGGACCTTTCAGAAAGTACACAACATAGATAATCTTCTATCTGATTTGTATATTTATCAAGATGCTGAGGTATCTGAAAAATTGTCCCTGAAGCTTCCACCAACAGTAGTAAAATAATCAACAAAAGCATCTTTCTCTGTTTTGAGTGAACCATTCAGTCCCTGGAGGACTTGGGACAACAGCCACTGCCACTTCCCTCATCCTTTTCTCCCCATATGTAGTTCTTTAACTGAACTTTAACTTTTAAATTTTTTCTCATATCTTTATATTTTTCCTCAGTTTCTACTTGATTTCCAGCATAACTGATCTTCCACTCAAGCTGTCATTCACATCAGCTATGATTTAAAAGTGACTCTCTACATATAAAGGTTATTTGTTCTGGATACTGGCCTTTTATGATTGTTCTGATTTCTCATCCTTCATTTCCAGGGGACATATTAGGTTCTGCCATAAAAATAAAAATAATTTTTTTTTAAAAACCCAGAAAATCTTCTCCAGATGCCCTGTAGCTGTGGAGAGCTGAACATGGTCCTTTTTGCTCCCAAAAACTATGTACTGAAACATCTGAATGAAACCCAATAGCTGACTGAGGAGATCCAGTCCAAGGCCATAGGTTATTTCAGTGCTGGTGAGTAAGGGACAGAAACTTCCCTTTGTTATCACAAACGTTTTCCCCACAAATAAGCTTAACATCCTATGGGCAAGAAGTACTCTCGGAGGGTTCCATATGCAAAGAGAGGCCAGGGCATGTTGATGGCCCCTCTGGCTTCTCCAGCATCAGCCTGCACATCTGGGATCCTGTCTTTCTCTGCAGTGTCACTGGACACTTTGTGAACCATCTGCAACCTTTCATTCCAGGTTATCAGAGACAGATGAATTACAAACACCAAGTCAGCTCCTATAGCAACTTTGGGGACAAAAATGGCTAAAAGCAAGACAACACTTGGTAAGAAAAGGTTACTAGGTGCCAGGACTTGTAGAACTCTTGTTCTTCGTGGCAATCCTATGAGCTAGATACTATGAAACTCATTTGTGTGTGTGTGTGTGTGTGTGTGTGTGTGTGTGTGTGTGTGTGTGTGTGTGTTGGAGTCTCACTCTGTCACCCAGACTGGAGTGCAGTGGCCGCTCTCGGCTCCAGTGATCCTTCTACCTCAGACTTCCGAGTAGCCGGAATTACAGGCATGCACTACCACGCCTGCCTGATTTTTTGATTTATTGTAGAGATGAGGTCTCGCCAAGTTGCCCAGACGGGTCTCGAACCCACGGGCTCAGGCAATCCACTCACCTCAGCCTCCCAAAGCGCGGGATTACAGGCTGAGCCACTGAGCCCGGCCTGAACCTCATTTTATAGCAGTAAAAACCTATACCTAGTGCTGTTAAGTAAATGTCTGTAGGTTGCACAAATAATAAGTAACAGAAACGAGACTCAAGATTTATTTGCTTTAACTCCTAAATGTACTTTTAATTCAGAACAAGAAGTTGTTCATCCTCATGTCTCTCATCATAAGTAAAAACTCTAACCATTTAAGTTATTTTCCAGCATCCAAAGATACTGGAAACTGAAACTGGAAAATTTGTGGTCATTCTTCACACCACCTTGCATTAAATAACCCTGTTCCACTGAGACAAAACACGTGGGCAAAATGAGAGATAATCATGAAAATGAGATTGGTAGAAGGGGCAGGAAGAGCACTGGGGGAATAGAGAAATATTGAATTTTGAGAGGTAGAAAACATTGCCAAGAAGTTAGTCCCAATAGCAAGAATTTCAGAAGACAAGGTTTTTCTCATCTACAATAGAAAATCGGTGAAAGGGAGAAAATTTAGCATGAGAATGCAAATGTCTCAGTCAACCACCTAAGTAAGCAAGTAGAGCCTAAATTCCTGAAGCAAAGAGAAAGCAAACCAGGAAGTCCTTGAAACTATTTGGTAGATTAATGATAGGTAGAACCTGAAGAGGGGGAAAAAAGTGTCCTGGGATAGCAAAGAGAGAGTCCCCAACTCTAAACACTCAGGACCCCGCATACTGACTCCCATGTGTGTTAAAGGGTTCTCCATCATGCCTGTGCATGTAAAGTGCTGCATGAAAAACATGGTTTTGTTCACTCTCCTCCTCCATCAGGCTCACAGCCTGTGAGCTCAAGACTCTCACCCAAGCTGGAGCCTTCATCTTATCAGTGAAACACATATTACCCAAGCCCTCACCTGGCTCTCTCAGAAGCAGAAGGACAACGGCGGTTTCAGGAGTTCTAGGTCACTGATCAACAGTGCCATGAAGGTGATTTACCTAATTCACTAATCCATGGCAATTACTCTAAGGATGAAGACACATAAAAACAAGGTGCAAGGGAATTTCTAAAGGGAAGGATTGGAAAACGTGAGAGGGCAACAGTGCAGTGAGGAGTATGAAATGGAATCTAGACTGGGAGCGTGAGGTGGGGATATAGGTGAGAAGAACTGCCAGGAAACCACAGAAGAAAATGAATTGACCACGAGAAAGAAGACATCTTTAAAGGTTTCCAGAAGGAGAATTCATCTCTTTTTCTCCCTCTCAGATGTACAGGGAGGAGTAAAAGATGAAGTGTCCCTCTCTGCCTGTACCACCGTTGTCTTTCTAGAGATTCCTTTCCCAGTCATTGTAGGTACCACATTACTTCCCCAGCTTTCCCAGACTACTCTGAAACCTGTTGACCTATGGTCGTAATACCACTCCTCTAAAAGCCAAGCCACGGCTTTCTTTTTGCTCAATGCTATACCATCAAGGAGGATACACTTGGCCAACAAAGTCCTGGATTATTCATCCAAATGCATGACCTCTAGCCTTGTCCTTATCAGTTTACATTTCAATCAGAAAGTTATTATTAATTTTTTTGGAAAAGGAATTGTTCGGGTACGGACAGGGTGAGGGTGGAGAGGCGGAGAGGTGCAGGGAGGCGCAGCACCACTGGAGCTGGCAAGCCGGGGGTGCACGCTGGCAACCCAGAGATCTGAGTAAACGTAAAGAATTGTAACACACAGAGGTGAGAGAAGAAAAGATTTATTTAAGAAAAGTTCGACTGGGCTCGGTGGCTCAGCCTGGAATCCCAGAGCTTTGGGAGGGTGAGGAGAGTGGATTGCCTGAGCCCGCGGGTTCGAGACACGCCTGGGCAACTTGGCGAGACCTCGTCTCTACAATAAATCAAAAATTAGCCGGGTGTGGTAGCGCGTGCTTGTAGTTCCCGCTACTTGGAAGGCTGAGGCAGAAGGATCGCCGGAGCCCAGCAGGTCGAGGCTGTAGTGACTGGGAGCGGCCACTGCACTCCAATCTGGGTGACAGAGTGAGACTCCAACTCAAAAAAGAAAAAGAAAAAAAGAAAAAAAAGAAAAGTTCACCCCCCACAGACAGAGTGGGCCTACACTCTAGGTGAGCGTGGGATTGTAGTCCCCCAGAGTTCTGGCTTAAATCCTTTTCTTGGAGATGTTGCACATGACCACCATGACTGCTGTGACTTCCTTATCGACCACCTGTGGATGTCTTGGAGAATCTGTGACACAGAGACCGATTAATGTTCACCCACATTATCACAGCCCCTAGAGAAGGGCGTGACAAGGATTCTAATTCTCCTGCACCTTCCCAAACGACATTCCTTAGACCTGATGGAGGGTGCACCTCCCCTTATCTCCTAGGCATTCCCAATAGGTAGCTTCGGGGGATCCTTGGCTTCCCTGTAGATAGTGCCCAATTTACTGGAAGATCGAATCCCCACCTGCTCCCCCTCTGCACGGTCATAACTTTTGTAATTACAAGTTTCATGACTTTTACAGTCCTTGCCCAATGCATGATGTCTTAGGCCTTGTAAATTCCCTTTACTTTAGGCAAGCTTGATTGCTACTATGAGATACCTCTGATACCTGGCACCAGGAAGTCGATTTCTGAAAAGATAAAGTCGGCAAAGTTAACTTTACTTAAAGTGTGCATGTCTCCAAAAGCATAGCTTCCACTTTTTCATCACTGTGTCAGGGTTTAAGAACAAGATGAAAAATGGCTTCCCACTCTCGGTCTACCCTTTCAACAATGACTTTTAAAAAGATTGTCAGAGGATAGATAGATAGGGGCTAGAAGGATAAATGTATTTGAAAAGCACTGGTTGGGATTGGCAGTTGGGGGAAACTGCTGGTGGGTGGGGGGCACACCTCATCAACAAGGGTGAACATTAGTATACCTAACCCTGAATTGTACCCCACATCTTTATAATTAAAAATTTTTTAAAAAGAAAAGAAAAGCACTGGTACCACCTATGCTATAGTTTTTATGTTTATTCCAGAACATAAACCCTAGATCAGTTCCCTTCATGTCCTCGTTTCATAGTACCCTGTTGTCCACAATGTCCTGTTCAGTCTGGAAGGGGCCCATGGCAGCCATGTCTACACCAAGGCACTGCTGGCCTATGTTTTTGTCTGGCAGGCAACCAGAAGAAGAGGAGAGAAGTACTGAAATCACTTGATGAGGAAGCTGTGAAAGAAGGTGAGAGCATATGTTAAGATTTGTCTCACCTCCCACTTCCACTTGGACGGGAAAGGAGAATACTGGATTCCTGAAAATAACCTTTCTTTTTAGTCCACATCCACATGAAATATGGAGATGTATGTGCAAACTCGCTCATTAGGAGATTAATGCTCCTTTTATACCCAAGCTTTCCCTGGAATATTTAATTATAAAGAAAATAAAATCTGGCTGGGCACAGTGGCTCACGCCTATAATCCCAGCACTTTGGGAGGACGAGGTGAGAGGATTGCCTGAGCCCATGGGTTTGAGACCAGCCTGGGCAACCTGACAAGACCTCATCTCTACACTAAGTCAAAAAATTAGCTGGGCATGGTGGCATATGCCTGTAGTTCCAGGTACTTGGAAGGATGAATCAGAAGGATTGCCTGAGCCTAGCAGGTCAAGGCTGCAGTGGCCAGGAGTATGCCACTGCCCTCTAGCCTCAGTGACAGAGTGAGACTCCAACTCAAAAAAAAAAAAAGAAAACAGAATCTTGCCGGGCTCGGTGGCTCAGCCTGTAATCCCACGCCTTTGGGAGGCTGAGGTGAGTGGATCGCCTGAGCCTGCGGGTTCAAGACCCGCCTGGGCAACTTGGCGAGACCTCGTCTCTACAATAAATCAAAAAATTAGCCGGGCGTGGTAGCGCACACCTGTAGTTCCAGCGACTTGGAAGGCTGAGACAGAAGGATCGCCGGAGCCCAGCAGGCGAGGCTGCGGTGGCCAGGAGCGGCCACTGCACTCCAGTCTGGGTGACTGAGTGAGATTCCAACTCAAAAAAAAAAAAAAAAGAAAAAGAAAACAGAATCTTTAGAAGTAATGTCACAAGAGAATTCGGGTATTTTCACCTCTTTTTACAAAAACAAATATAGTTGGTATTCATACTTTTTCTTTATGGCACATGAACAAATATTAAGGTAAGAAGGAGCTACTAAGAGCCATAGCAAAGAAACTTCATCTGCAATAATAGTGTCCATGTTTTACTATTTCTTTCTTTTTTTATTTTTTTGAGTTGGAGTCTCACTCTGTCGCCCAGACTGGAGTGTAGTGGCCACTCCCGGCCACCGCAGCCTCGACCTGCTGGGCTCCGGCAACCCTCCCGCCTCAGCCTTCCAAGTAACTGGAGCTACAGTCGCGCTACCACGCCCGGATAATTTTTGATTTATTGTAGAGATGAGGTCTCGCCAAGTTGCCTGGGTGGGTCTCGAACCACAATCATTCTCTCACTCTTCCCTTTGAAATGAATCATCTATATTAAAATACCCTCTGCATTTTTTTTCTTCTCTCTTTTCCAGTCCTATTGTCTGAAGGACAGCATTAAGATTCACTTTTAGAGAGAAATAAGTTGGAGCTCTAATCCTCTGGGACATGAAGTATATTTCCATAGGGAGTGATAAACCAGGGAAAGTACTAAAATCATAAGGTTTTTTCTTTTATATGATCAGAGTAAAGTGGTACCAATACTTGGTGATTAGTTAGGCAAGAGAGAGATTACAGAAGACTTATTTCGTGGGAAGATGGTGGGTGTCATTGTGCACGTCAGAGGCAGAGAAACAGAAGCAGCAAATACTAAGAGATGCACCTCAATCGTGGATACATTTTCCACTTGCTGTGAAGGAACTTGCTTGCTCTAAGGCAAGTTATAAGGGGAAATTATGCGAACATTTTGTTTCTGAACTATATCAAGATTAAAGTCAGTCTTGGAGTTAAATTCCTCTCAAATAATAGAGGAGCATACCTCACAGCACCTTTGTAATAGTGAGAATAGACTTTGGGAGGATTCTAAGCCCCTAAAACTCGACCCTCCCCAGGACTTTCACACTCATCTCCTGCAGGACACAGTGGTGGTTCTTCGGGTTTTGTCAAGATATGGAGCAGCCACTGTTGCCAGAACTGGGAATGCTGCTTTGGTGACCATCCAGTCTCCGGGGACATTTTCCCACAGGATTCCAAGTGGAGAACATCAGTCACCTGCCACTGCAGCAGGTCTCATTACCAGACCTTCCTAGGGAGTGTGACAAAAAAGTGTCAGCGGAAGGATATGTATATATTCAGTTAAGATTCATGGGGAGGGATTCAAATGTAACCCCCCAGAAAATAGAAACTGGATTTCAACTTGCACAAGTAAAGCAGAAATCAGGAGAAATGAAATGATAACAGATTGGGGGATTTGTGGACTGGAAAAAAACCTTTACTGCTGATTAATTCAACAGACAACTCTGAAATACAATGTCTTCCTGGAGAAGAAAGAATGTCCATTCACTCTACAAGTACAGATAATTCCTCAAACTTGTAATGGATCCAAAGCTCACACAAGCTTCCAGATCTCACTAGAAGTCAGGTAAGAATATCTGTCTCTATTACTCAGCTTTCTCTTTGCCCTTGGAAACTTCAGTTAAAAAAATCAACTGACCTGAGCCCGTGGGTTTGAGACCCACCTGGGCAACTTGGCAAGACCTCATCTCTACAATAAATCAAAAAAAAATTAGCTGGGCATGGTAGCACGTGCCTGTAATTCCAGCTACCTGGAAGGCTGAGGCGGAAGGATTGCCGGAGCCCAGCAGGTTGAGGCTGCAGTGGCCCGGAGCGTGCCACTGCACTCCAGTCTGGTTGACAGAGTAAGACTCCAACTCAAAAAAAATCAACTGACAAGAGGCAGATTAGTAGGAGAAATGGCATGCAAATGTACTAAAATGCACAGAGGAGAATCATGCAGTAATTACCCACCACACAGTGGGGTACAGATAGTTGTATACCCTTCTTCTTAGGGGGAAGGAAGATGGGAAACGTGGATGGCTTTAAGGGGGAGTAGTAAGTAACTTTGAGGAGAATTCATGGCCTTGAAGAACACATGATGGCCTGAGATAAAGTCTGTTGGGCCCACAGAATAGACAATGGTTTGTGACAAAAGTCTGTCCAGGTATGGTGGAAGACTTCAGTCTTTTTTCCTGTGATATGAGTTCAATTAACAAAACTCAAGGAAGTTTTCGTTTTGGCTGGGTCTGGACTTTAGGCAGATAAGGGAACTTCATTCCGTGCTTTGGGAGAAACAGAGGATTGAGACAAGAGTGGGAAAAGTCAGAGAGACTTTGATTCTTCTTCAGTTCAACCTGTCAAATCGCCAGATTTTGAGGTATGGGTTTCTGAGTCCCAACGTTAGCTATGAAAATATTAGCTACCTATAACTGTTCAGTAAATAGATTTGAGGATACCTAAAGTTAGACTCATTATTAAGTTTTGCCTTGCCTGTAAAAAAATAAAATAAAAGCTATCGCTAAAGTGGACAATGAAGGATCTGTAAAGTTGTAAGTTCTAACTAGTCTGCCTCTAGGGTGTCTGCTGGAGGCAAAGGCCTGAAGGCGTCACCTGAGCAGGGGTAGAAGCTCACCTGGAGCTGCAGCCAACTTCACACTTGGCTGGGGCTGCTTTAATGACTCACCATCATGGTCAAAGAATAAATAATCCATTCAATAATGCTTTAATATGGTTTCATTCTTCTTTACTTCTTCAGGAAGTAAAGTCTTCCTGGTCTTTTAAAACTATATTTTTCCAGAGAAAAAAAGATTCACAGTGACTCTGTTATAAATACAAAATCTGATGGATCTCAAATGAAAAGAGAAAATAATATTCACAATTTGATGCATCATCAATAGACAAATAAATTAAATGTGTTTCATAAAAACAAGACATATTAATTAAGCAAAATTGTATCCAAGCAGCTACAGGGCATATAAATACAGATATGGTCTCTTACCTAAAGAAATCTTGTAGTCTAGTTGTAAAGATGGTTTTTACATGAGGAAAAAGATCATCGTTAATCTAAAACATATAAGTTACAAAGAAGTAGCATGTACTCGAAATTCTAAAATCTAGTTAGTGTCAGGTGCAGTGGCTCGTGCCTGTAATCCAAGCTACTTGGGAGGCTGAGGTGTCCAGGAGTTCGAGACCAGCGTGGCCCACATAGTAAGACTCCATCTCTAAAAATAAAATAAAATCTGATTAACATCCTTTGTAGAATTTGCTTTAAAATGCAGATCACCAGGTCCCAATTTCAGAGATTTAATTTATTATTTAATTTATTATTTTATTATTTCTAGATGTACTCAGGCATCTATGTTTTTAATTAAATCTGTAGCTGCTTTTGTCACGCAGTCGGTTTTCAGAACTACTCAAACTCAAAATAAAAGCGATCCCAGAAATGGAAAGATCACTGAGAACAGGGCTGTAGTTAGAGAAACTACTTACAGATGCCAGGGCCTTCCAAAGCAAGCACTACAGCCTGCGGGTACTAGAAAGGGACTGCAGACTTTGCAGAGAGGTTCCTCAAATCCACAAGCCTACACAATATTCCTTACTCCCTTCACCCTCGACAGTGTTAAGACTTCAGGTTTTAGTAGGGCACTAATTTTTTTTTGTTGTTGTTGGAGTTGGAGTTGGAGTCTCACTCTTATCGCCCAGGCTGGAGTGCAGCAGCATGATTACGGCTACCGCAGCCTCAACCTGCTGGGCTTAGGTGATCCTTACGCCTCAGCCTTCTGAGTATCTGGAACTACAGGCGCGCGCCACCAGGCCCGGCTAGTTTTTTGAGATTTATTGCAGAGACGAGATCTCACCAAGTTGCCCAGGCTGGTCTCGACCCCCCCAGGGCTGAAGCTAATACTCTCGCCTCGGCCTCTCAAACTGCTGGAATTACAGGCTGAGCCACCGCACTGGACCACTATTTTTTTTTTTTTTTTTTTTTAAGCTTCCATTTTGTAACCACTCATTCGTAGTTGATTTTCATACTCCGGTGACTTGCCGCATGAAATGTTTTCCAGCTGTGGAAATTCAAGCAGCTCCAGGCAGGTTTTCTTCCTGAGAAAACAAAACAGTCTTCCCTTGAAGGCAGGGAAGAAGGTTAGATATGCATACACACGTATAAAATGCCACAGTTAGTGTGGGTGAACCCAGACAAGAGGCTAAATTCAGTGGAGTCCACACACGACATCAAGGGAGGATGGGTGAGAAGCAGCCCCACCCCTGAGCCTAAAGTTGGCCCGCAGCTCCAGGTGGGGTCTCAGCCTGCTCAGGTGATGTCTTCAGACCCTTACCCCCAGCAGCCACCCTCAAACCTATTTTGACCAGCAAAGATGGACTCTTCTTAACCCTTTCAAAAGAGAACTTTTTCAGTGGGGCAGAAAGAGTTTTTAAAAAAATTTTTGGCCAGTTGCGGTGGCTCACGCCTATAATCCCAGCACTTTGGGAGGCCGTAGTGAGAGGATTACTTGAGCCCACGGGTTCGAGACCAGCCTGGGCAATGCGGTGAGACCTTGTTTCTACAATACATAAATAAATAAATAAATAAAAAGAAAGAAATAGCCGGGCAGGGTGACATGTTCCTGTAGTTCTAGCTACTTGGAAGGCTGGAGTAGAAGGGTAGCCTGAGCCCAGCAGGTCGAAGCTGCAGTGGCCAGGAGTGTGCTACTGACCTCCAGCCTGGGCGACAGAGTGAGACTCCAACTCAAAAAAAAAAAAAAAATGTTTTTCTAAGTGATAACATCTGACCCACAAAGGGGAAGAGTCTGTTTTTATGCCCAAGGGTGATAATTGGACTTCTCTCTTCCTATTTGAATAACTTTTATTTTTTTATCTTGCCAGATTGCTCTGGTTGGGACTTCTAGTACCATGCTAAATGGGAGTGGTGAGAACAGAGAGTTCTTAGTGAAAATACTTTCAACTTTTGTCCATTCAGTATGATGTTGGCTGTGGGTTTGTCATAGATGACTGTTATTATTTTGATGTAAGTTCCTTTGATGCCTAGTTGGTTGACGGTTTTTATCATGAAGTGATGTTGAATTCTGTCAAATGCTTTTTCTGTGTTTATTGAGATCATGTGGTTTTTGTTTTTAATTCTGTTTATGCGGCAGGTCACGTGTATTGATTTGCATATGTTGGGCGAACCTTGTATCCCAGGAATATAGACCACTTGATCACAGTGAATGATCTTTCTGATATGCTGTTCAATGCAGTTTGCTTGTATTTTGTTGAGGATTTTTGCATCCATGTTCATCAGGGCCCTCAGCTTTTTGTTTTCTTTCTTTGTGGTGTCTTTGCCAGATTTTAGAATCAGAAAGATACTGGCTTTGGAGAATAAGTGAAGGAGGAGTGCCTCCTCCTCAAATGCTTGAAATAGCATCCGTAGGATTGGTGGCAGCTTCTCCATGTATGCCTAGTAGAATTTGGCTGTGGATCCAGCTGGTCCAGGGCTTTTTTCGTTGGTAGGTTTTTATTACTGGTTGCATTTTATGACTCGTTATTGGTCTGTTCAGGGTTTCAATTTCTTCCTGTTTAAATCTTGGAGGTTGTATTTCTAGGAATTTATCAATTTCCCAGTTTATGATCATAGAGATACTCACAATAGTCTCTGAGAATCTTTTGTATTTCTGTAGGATTGGTGGTAATGCTGCTTTTTTCATTTCTGATTGTTCCTACCTGGTAAGAAGCAGGATCAAGGTATTGCATATTTGGATTCTCTCTCTCTCTCTCTCTCTCTCTCATGGTTGTTAGTCTGGCCAGCAGACTATCAATTTTGTTTAACCTTTCAAAGAACCAACTTTTTGTTTTGTTGATCCGTTGTATTTTTTTTTGTTTGTTTGTTTGTTTCAACTTTATTTAGTTATACTCTGATTGTGGTTATTTCTTTTCTTCTGCTAACTTTGAGATTAGTTTGTCATTGTATTTCTAGTTCTTTCAGGTGCAACATTAGATTGTTTATTTGAGATCTTTCTATCTTCTTGATGTGGGCATTTAGTGCTATAAACTTTTCTCTAATATTGCTTTTTGTGGCATCCCAGGGCAGAGAAAAAAAGTGAAGCTAGAGAGATGAGTTGAGACTGATTGATCAAGGGTCTTAAAAATAAGTATATTTTAATCTATAAGTAATAGGAAGCTATAAGTAATAGGCAGCTAGTGAAACCTTTTAAAAACAAGATAATGACATGCTCAGATTTGACTTAGAAAGGTAACAAGTGTCAGAAAGTAGGCTAGTGTGGGAGACACGGGTGGCAAGGAGATTATTACAGTTGTCCTTATTTCTCAAGAAAATATTGCCTGGAAGATGGGCTGTGAATATAGTCTACTTCTTAGAACTGTATTGTTTAATTCTTACCACTTATGGAAAAGACAAAATGCTTTGCACCAGTATGACAGGTTTAAAACCAAAATGAAAGTCTACAGAGAGATTTTAAGAATTGAGCCTACAATAGATATGAGGTTCGGCTTCCTATGCAATTTTTTTCTGGAGTCCATTAAAATCCACAATTTTCACTTAAGTAGCAAGTCAGAATCAACAATTAATGTGTTCCCAGAGTAATTATGCATCTTGGTTTGAAGTGGGATGAGGGACTACTAAAATAAGATTAGACACTAACTAATGGGCTTTTTTATACTGTCCATCTCGCTTGCGTATGAGACTGATGGAATTTTAAAGGACGTATACATAAGATACATATAGCATATACTAGATCCATGCCTCAGAGCCTGAGAATTATTATTTTTTTCCTATCTTTTATGTGCTTCCCCGGCACTGCTCTGACGACTTTGCAGCTCTTGTTTCTCACACAGTAATGAAAGATAGCCACAGGGTGGCAGCAAAGGCTAAAAAAAAAATGAGTGCCACTACCTCACTATAAAAAACCTTGTAAAAAGGAAAAATGTTGGGCAGAAGGAAAAGAGAAGAGAGGGGAAGAGAGTGAAATTACCACAGAGGCCTAAAATGGAAAGATAAAATAACGTACCTACATAAATTGTCTTTACCTGTGGGCAGAATTGCATTCACAACCTCAGAAATAGCTTGTTTTTTTTTTTAAGTTTTGTTTTCTTAAAATCAATATATTCCATAAGAAATATTACATTTCTTTATCTTCTGTAAATGGAATGTGACTCAACCCCAGGCCCACTGGACTGACAGAATACATATCTCAGATATTCTGTGGTTCTTCCTACCTGGTAAAATACAGAATCAAGGTATTACATCCCGTCCCATTGCAGTCACCTGACTGTAGTCCACATGATTATTTACCGCTCTGTGACTACCTTATTTATGAGGGCAGGGATCTTTGACAAAGAACAAGCGGCTGGGCCTGGAAGACAGCCTTCTAAGTGCTCCATGCAGAACTTCCTTCTGAAGACCTGCTACCTACTCAGCGAGTACAAAGACAATATGTAGGTCCTCGTTCTTGAAGGATCCACTGACCACTTTCTGTCCAGCTTAGAGTAACTATTTTACTTTGGAGATAGTCCCTTTCGTCATAAACCTTCATTACTTCATTGGCTTTCTTCGTCTTCAAATTTTCTAATTTTTTTTCTCTGTTTATTCTTTTTAAAAACCAAGAAATCTTTTCCCAAACCTCTCTTGAGGTTGAATTCTCAGATTTAACTACATAGACAATCATGTAATCTGTGAACAAAGACTATTTTATTTCTTCTTTATCAATCTATATACCTTTTATTTCTTCTTTACCAATCTATATATCTTTTTTTTTCTCTTATTGTATTAGCGTGGACTTCTAGGATGATCATAAGCAAGTGTAGTAAGAGGGACAACCTTGTCTTGTTCCAAATTTTAGGGAGGAGTATTTAGTCTCCTACCATGAAATAGGTCAGCTGTAAATTTTTTCAGGGTCTCACCCTGTCACCCAGGCTGGGTTGCAGTGACACGATCACAGCACATCAATTTCAGATTAGCTCCATCAAAGACATTCTTCATTTCTATTACTGTACTTTTGTTTCTAGCATTTCTTTTGAGTGTCGAGCTCTTGGCTTACATTATCCATGCTGATGCTTTTCCCATTAGAGCCCCTACCATAGTAATCATAGCTATTTTAAATTTCCAGTCTGATGATTTCAAAATCTGGTTCTGCTACTTGCTTTGTGGCTTCAAAATGTTTTTTGCCTTTTAGAATGATTTGTCATTTTTTGTTGAAATCTGGACAAGATATATTGGATAAAAAGAAACTGCCGTAAATTGGTCTTCAGTGCGAGATTTTATGCCTACCTAGCGAGGAGATCAGTTGTGTTTACTCTTTGCTGTAGCTGTAGGCATCCGAGGCTAAAATTTCTTCTGTTGTCCTTCTTTTTGCCTTTGAGTTTTCTAGAGACTTCTTAAATAGGGTCTAAGCATTGCAGTTCACATGCAATCTCCTGTTGTTAATCAAAAACCTTTTTGATATGGCAGTAAGATGTAGGAGGGAGACGCATTCTAAAATTCTATGATAAGAATTAGATCTAAGTCTTTTAGTAAACCTGTGTTCCTGGTCTATGACCTTCACATGTATTTTTCAGATTTTGTCTGTTTGAACCCTCTCAGTTGAGACAAGAAAATTAGAGGGAGCTGGAATTGGATATTTCCCTTCCCCCACATGGGTAAAATAGTTACCGTGGAGGGTAGGTGTTTGTTAAATTGAACAGAAAGTTCTGGGTGTATTTCATAATGGTTAGTTTTCCTCTCCTCTGCTAGAAGCATGAATGGAATTTTTCTCCAATCTTCAAGTAAGAACCTGGTGGGGCTTCCAGAAGTCAAATTTACAAAAGTATGGGAGACTTCCTAAGGCTTAGCCTCTAGGAGATTTTATCTCTGAAGATTTATCTCTCAAGAGATTTTTATCTCTTATCCCATGTGCAGTCTCCCGCAATTAATCCATTACCTGCTCAGATGCTGGCTACTGCTTTCACTAAACTGTGATGCTACATATCTGCTTATCTTTTCAGCTTTCTAGGTGGGGGTTTCTTTATTATCTCAACTTTTTGATGACTCTAAGAAAAGATCTTGATTTTCAGTATTTCAGTTTTTTTTCTTGTTGTAAGGATGAGAGTGGTGACTTCCAAGCTCTTTACATGTTACACCAGAAACTGGAATCCCCTAATATTTTTAAGCAACTTTCTATGTTGTTGTCTGTATGTTGTGCATAGTGCTTCTAACTTTTACATAGTATTCCGTAAAATAATATGTATCTATCAAAATTGTATTCATTTCTTTAGTGAAGGATATCTATGATGCCTCTTGTTTGGATTACTGTATACAACAATCCTCTGAATATCTTGATATATGGCAACGTATTGACTCGTGTGATAATGACTCTGGATTACAGAGCCAGGATCGTTGGATGAAGGGATATTTACAACCTTATGTTCAGTATTTAGCCAGGAGTATTACAGAATAACTGCACCAATCTATACTCCCTTCAGTAGTACAAAGGAGGTCTTATTTCCCTTGTCAACCTAAGAATAAACAATTAGAAAAAAATCTCCTAATACATTGAGGAACAAAAAATGATGATTATAAACCAGGATGCACAGAATGGCAAGCCACAGTGCATCCAGTGAGAAAAATGTAAAGGAAAGTTTCCACTGGCAAAAAAGAAGAGGTTCATGTAAACTTCTTAGAAACAGAGTTCATTGGTTCCAGAAGCTCAAAGCCAGAGTTGTCATCAGTTTGTTGGTGAAGATGCTGATACTAAGCAAGTGTCCTTTTGAGAGCCTCTTACCTGAATTACTGAGTCCTAAAGAATGTCTAGTGGCAAATCCTTATCATAGAAATACATGAATGTGTGCAAAACGTGCAAGCCATGCAAAGCAGGAGATGCGTGAAGGATGTAAAGGGATTTCTTATGGGGCTTTTAGAAAGTCCTTGGAAACAGTTCTGATCTCAGAAGTGTAAACATGAGCTCCTTCTCCTTAATGCCTTTCTGGCCCTATTTTATTTGGATCTGACAAAAGTGATTTCATCCTGGTGTCTGCAACTTTCACATCCTATATCCTTGCCAGTGTTTGTCATTATCTGACTTTCTAATTTTTTGCACATTCTTGAGTAAAAATCCTATTTCTTGATTGTTTTAAGTTTTACTTCTCTGATTACTAGATAGGTGAAGCATCTCTTCATATTGACCATCGGGATTCCTTCTACAAATTACCCATTCATATAATTACATGATTTTTGTATTTCGTTAATTCTAAGTCGCACATTTTTTTACATTTTAACATCCTTAAAGTTGAGGCACATCTTACAGTGGATAATATCTGCTTCATGTATCTATTGCTGAATAAGAAACCACTCCAAAATCTGATAGAATAAAATAACAATTTTACTATATTTCAGTTTCATAGATTGATTGGGCTTAGCTGGATTATTTTTGGTCTTGCCAAGGGTCTCATGAAATTACAGCCAGATAGCAGCTGGGACTGGAAGGCTCTACTGGGATTCTGGAACAGCTTGTCTTCTCTCTCTCTCTCTCCCTTCTCTCTCTCTCTCTCTCTCTCTCTCTTCCACTTTCCATGCAGTCTCAGGATTTTTTTCTTGTGGTCTCTCCAACAGGGTAACTTATTATTTAGCATCTCAGAGCTCCCAGAAACAAGGATTCCAAGAAACTATGGAAGAAGCTACGAGGTTTCTTAGGCACTAGCCCCAGGAATCATATAGTATCCCTTCCATGACATTCAACTGGTCAAGTACATCACAGGGCAGCTCAGTTTTAACAGAAAGTGAAACAGACTTCACCTTTTGAGAGAGGCGTAGCAAGAAGACATTACAAAGGATGTCCTTTGAGATACTGTAGTAGCCATCTTTGGAAACACAAACTGCTATCATCAGCCATTTTGCCACAAAGTTCATATCTCTCCCATAGAAAATATGCACTTAGCCTCTTCCCCCAAAGTCTCATCTTATTCAAGTTAAGTCCAGGGTTTCATCATCTAAGTCAGATGTAAGTGGAATTTCGGGGTGAAGTTCCTTAGATTCTACTCCTCAAGTACAGGAGACAAGATATTTCAGCCTCAAGACATTTGAACCTAAGAGACAAGATATCTGCCATGCACATAAACCAGATAAGTAATGATGAGGCAAACAAAAGATCACTACATAAATAGTCCCATTCAAAAGAAATTGAGAGAATAAAAAGCACATAGCAGTTGCTCAATGTAGCAATTCTAAAATCTAACTGGAAAGTACCCATATATTTAACTTAAGTTTCTTACGTAGGTGAGCACTTGATATTCACAGGCTATGAAAATGGTTAACAGGAAAATTATTTCAAACAATGACCAGTTTTATTTAATATTTCAGTTTTCATAAGTAATCTAGGAAGAATTATTTAAACAAATAATTAGGTAAATATAAATTGTAGAAAAATAGACAAACTAAAATATTACCACTAATCCTCAGTGAGAGCCCAGGTGGGCACTCACTGGAGTGGATTCTTCACTCCTCTTACCTCTCCTGAGTTCTAAGATCTGCCCTTTAAATCATCTTGCTTTTTCCATAAGAAATTGCCCTTATTTGCAGCTGTGTAGATTTATCATCCTGCTTCCTGCCTATAAAAGTTTGAAACATTATTTTTTTTTTTTTTTTGCAAGAACAGTTTTTATAGAATAAACAAATAACAAAAGCACAGCCTTGGCTTCCCCGGGCTCCACAGAAAGGTTATCTTCTAGCAGTCGGCTCAGAACAAGGTCAAGGGACATGATATCAAGTTTCTGGTTTCAAAACAGGTTCTACTACTGTCAGATGACCCTCCGACACCTCTTCAAAAGTGATCGTAAGTTTTGTACTGGTAAAAGCAGCAGAAAGGAGACAGCTGCTGATGGACACCATCTTCTCTGTATATGCCACACTGACCTTGCTGTGGGCAAAGGTTCTACCATAAAAACAATAGGATGACTACCGGGCACCAACTCTCACACATCATAGATGACTGGGATGGAAAAAAGCAGCGCCAATTTCATATACACAACTAGGAAGTGATCCAATAATAGGTTGTTAATTACCTTCAAGAGTTGGTGTAAAACCTGAACCGTGAAACAACCAAAGCAGGCAAATGTTCTGGGAATTTGAGTCTAGGGGTCCACTTCAATCAGAACGTTTTTCTGCACATGGATATAAACCCACAGTAAGCCAGCTTGGTTCAGGGGACTGTCCATCAGCATCAGTCAACTCTGGTGGGCTAGGTCTGATCTCATTTCCCCAGGGTCTCATCCATTCTTCAACAACGTAGACTTTTGCTTGTCATAGATGAGTAGTTTATGTGTCTTCCCCACCATAACTGTCGCCAGCACCACAATAAGTTTACAGCCTCAGATCTTGTTCCCTGCCTCCCGTCAGGGCCACCTGGGTGCCGCAGTATCCCGGTCTTGTTCCTGATCCCCACTGCTCCACTCATGAGGTTGAAATCTACTCCGGGGCACTGCTATCTTGCCTAATTATTTTTATTTTGTTGTTGTTGTTGTTTTTTGAGTTGGAGACTCACTCTGTCGCCCAGACTGGAGTGCAGTGGCATGCCTATGGTCACCGCAGCCTCAATCTGCTGGACTCAGGTGACCCTTCCTTCCACCTCAGCCTTCCAAGTAGCTGGAACTACAGGCACACGCCACCATGCCCAGCTAATTTTTTTCTTTGATTTATTGTAGAGATGAGGTCTTGCCAAGTTTCCCAGGCTGGTCTTGAACCCGTGGACTCAAGCAATCCTCTCACCTCGGCTTCCCCAAGTGCTGGGATTATAGGCATGAGCCACTGGACATGACCTGCCTAATTATTTTTAAATGACATGGACTTCTATATTAATTTATAATCCATTCCGTTAAATAAAAGTCACACTGACAACTCCCTTCAAAACAGACCCTTCTCTACCTTGGACTGAGAATAAAGGTACTAGGTAATAATGCCATTATGTTTCTTGGAAGTCCTCTAATCTAACAAAAAAGATCTAAGAAACATGTCCTTGGGGTTTTTAGGAGATTTTTTTTTTTTTTTTGCCTAATTGAGAGAGTGTAGGAGACACTATCTCAAATCTAAAGTCTTAACAAAGCTGTGCCCTTGAAATCTCGACCCTGAAGCCATGCTTTTAGTGACAGTGCCCTAAATTTAATTTTTGCCTTGAGGTCATTTATTACCTTGATAGCCTTTTACTGGGAGAGAATAAGGATGAAAAACAGTTTTACTTTTAAACCTAAAAAGGCTGACTCAGAAATGTTTCCTCTAGATTCTACCTGAAAACTGAACAGTTACTTCTTTTAATTCATCTCCACCTTATCACATGTAGCTAAAAGAAACCAGCTGGTACATTCAACATTCTAGCTGTATACTTCCTTTGCCATCTTAGCATAAGCTACAGCATTGCCAAACTTTTTGCCACTACATTACACAAGTGACCGTTTTTCCAGCTCCCAATACAAATGTGCCCCTTGCCCTTCCAGCCTTTATTGAGTCTCTTGGAAGCCCTTTTAGATTCTTGTCACCACCTAGTTCCAAAGCCAATGCCACATGTTTCAGGTTTCTGTTCATCATCACCCCCGTCACAGCACCAATCTCTGTTTTTGGTGATAAATTGCTGCATACAAACCACTCCAAAATTTAGCAGTTCAAAACAATTACCGTTCTGTTATTTCTTGTGGTTCCATGAGTTGACTGGACTAAGGTGAGTGGTCTCCCATGGGGGACCTCACATAGCTGGTAACTAGAGCTGAAATCATCTGAAGGCTTGACTAGGATGGTGAGACAGCTAGACTCAGTTCTTGTCTACTTGGTCTCTCCAGCAAGTAGCTAGACTTGTTGCATGAAAGGCCAGGATTCCCAAGAACATGTATTCCAGGAGGTGACTGTGGAAGCCAAGGACTTCCTATGACCTAGCTCCATAAGACACACAATATCTGTTCTACAGAACTCATTGAGTTATAGAACCAGATGGATTCAAGTGTAGGGAGAATAGACTCCAATTCCTGGTGGGAGTGTGTCAAGGACACGTTGCAAAAGATTCTGTGGTTCATCAAAATATGCATTTCAAATAGGTGTAGGTTATGGTACGTCAATTATACCTCAGCAAAGTTGTTTGTCTTTAAAGGCATGTTTGAGCCAGGCTCGGTGGCTCAGCCTGTAATCCCAGCGCTTTGGGAGGCTGAGGTGAGTGGTTGCCTGAGCCGGCGGGTTTGAGACCCGCCTGGGCAACTTGGCAAGACCTCATCTCTACAATATATAAAAAAATCAGCCGGGCGTGGTAGCGCGTGCCTGTAATTCCGGCTACTCGGAAGGCTGAGGCGGAAGGATCGCCGGAGCCCAGCAGGTTGAGGCTGTGGTGGCCGGGAGCGGCCACTGCACTCCAGTCTGGGCGACCAAGTGAGACTCCGGCTCAAAAAAAAATAAAATAAAAAATAAAAAAATAAAGGCATGTTTGATGGGAGATCAGCAAAGATATTTATCTTTGGAAACAGTCAACCACAGTATATCACACAGTTGCCGTCAGATGGACCTTGGGCATACATTAGTTGCCATTCCCTCTTTATGCATAAACTTAATCATTTTCCTATTGACATTGCCTTAAACAATAGCAGTCACTCAATAGTTCAGTCAATGAATCATTTAAGAACCAGTTGAAAAGGAATATTCTGGCTGTTGTTTGAAAACCTTCATTGATAATTACTGGTAAGATCAAAATGTTGCTAGCATGAAGACCTGCAGAATGGTTGTCAGTACCTTGGACACAATAGTGAGGTACTCTTTTAGGAAATGATGTCACAGATCACAGTATTATGAAATACAGAGTCTGAAAGTGATTCACAAGAATTGCACTGTAAATAAAAATAAACTCATAATATCAGAGATGAAGAGTTTATTTGGGGGGAAGCACAAGACAGAAATGCTAACTGACATTACAGATTTATCATTGCTATTTATGACAGGACAATAAATATATAGGTTGAACAATATTTTGGGTCATTCTTGTAGACCCAAAATAGTCAAGTAGTGAAAACCTCCTGATTTCTGGCCAAATGTGTCCTACAGGATACTGAGGAAAAATTTCCTGACCTGACTTGGATAAACCAACACTGAAGGCACCTACACAGAAAAGTGGAGAGCATGATATTTATCTGTCAATATGAAGAGGGGAGAATTCATTTACAAGTTATTGTTTAAAGAAAGAAAAGGTCTAGGAACTTAGCACTGTGTTTGTGATTCTGTGATGATTCTATGCCATATACTGAAAATTACGTATATGTGATCATGGACCATTTCAAAATGATAGCAAAATTACCACTACCCTATTTCACCCCTCTCTCCTACTTTTCAGAAATGTTACTTTCCTATAATCAAATGTCTCCTTTTTGTTAAGAATATTACGTGTTTCTCAATCTTATACTTTTTTGTTCTTTTCTCCACTAATTGGACTACTGCTATTGATATTTCCACTTTCTTTCTACTGAAAATGATTATTTTTTTCTTACTATCAATCTAGGAGCAGTATCCATATCTGGCAATAGCCTGAATGCATTATGCAGGCATTCTTGCTGATCAAATTATCTATCTTTAAAATATACAGTAAGGCCAAGTGCAGTGGCTCATACCTGTAATCCCCACACTCTGGGAGACCAAGATAGGAAGATTGCTTGAACCCATAAGTTCAAGATCAGCCTGGCCAACATAGTGAGACCTTGTCTCTACAAAAAAATCAAAAAATTAGCCTGGTGTAGTGGCATGGCCCAGTAGTTCCAGCTACTCAGAAAGCTGAGATAGAAGGGTTGCTTGAACCCAGGAGGTCAAGGCTGCAGTGAGCTGTGATCATGCCACTGCACGCCAGCCTGGGCAACAGAGTGAGACCCCATCTCAAAAAGAAAAAAAAAAGTACAGTAGCAAAGAGAATGATTGAATGGCCATTAATGATTTGTATCTGAGTAAAGTAAAAATAAGCCGGGCTTGGTGGCTCAGCCTGTAATCCCGTGCCTTTGGGAGGCTGAGGTGAGTGGATTGCCTGAGCCCGTGGGTTCGAGACCCGCCTGGGCAGCGAGACCTCATCTCTACAATAAATCAAAAAATCAGCCGGGCGTGGTAGCGCATGCCTGTAATTCCAGCTACTCGGAAGGCTGAGGCGGAAGGATCGCCGGAGCCCGGCAGGTGGAGGCTGCGGTGGCCAGGAGCGGCCACTGCACTCCAGTCTGGGCGACAGAGTAAGACTCTAACTCAAAAAAAAAAAGAGTAAAAATAATCCATAAATTTTTTGAGAATCAAGATAATAAGAAAATATTCTTTTATTTAGTATTGAGTAGGAGAGTCTTAACCCTTAATTGACTATTAAACAAACTAACTAACTAAAACGTGGAAGAGTATCTGTCATCTCAGAACCCTCTGAAATGGTCTTAGACTAACTGTATTAACAACTGTCATTAACACTACAATCATTGGCCTTGACCAAAAGAGGACAGTTAATCCAGAAATGAGATAATTGATGAGTAATAACATCAATTTTAAAGTGATAACATAGGGAAGGAGAAGAAACAGAGGAAAAGGTAGCAGAAAGGAAATTTTTAAAGTGTTTTTAGAGGCCGGGCATGGTGGCTCAAGCCTGTAATCCCAGCATTGGGAGGCCAAGGTGAGAGGATTGCCTGAGTCCATAGGTTTGAGACCAGTCTGGGCAACTTGGTGAGACCTCACCTCTACAATAGATCAGGAAAAAATTAGCTGGGCATGGTCGCGAGCACCTGTAGTTCCGGCTACTTGGAAGGCTGAGGCAGAAGGACCACCTGAGCCCAGCCGGTCGACACTGGAGTGGCTGTGAGTGTGCCACTGCACTCCAGCCTGGGTGACGGAGTAAGACTCCAACTCAAAAATAAAAATAAAGTGTTTTTAAGGAAAAAACATAAAATTATACATATATACATATTTGGAGACCAAACGAGACCATTTTATCAATCCTCAGTGTGTGTACACAAATTATTGCAGAAAAAAATCATTTTTAATCATTCTATTTTTAAAGTCACAAGAGAAGGAAAAGACATTGAATCTCACTGCCTGGTATTTCACATATGTCATCTACTTTCAGTAAAAGCAAAGAGTAGCCACAAAAAGAAGTAAACAAGAGAGGACTAAAAGAAAAGACATAGAGATGAAGAGAGACGCCTTGAATGTGATAACCAATGTCATATTTAGCAATCATGTATGTTATGTGTGTGACCAACTTACTGGATGAACAAAACTCCTATATAAGCCGTGCTCAGTGGCTCAGCCTGTAATCCCGCGCCTTTGGGAGGCTGAGGTGAGTGGATTGCCTGAGCCCGCGGGTTCAAGACCCACGTGGGCAACTTGGTGAGACCTCATCTCTACAACAATAAATCAAAAATCAGCCGGGCGTGATAGCGTGCGCCTGTAATTTCGGCTACTCGGAAGGCTGAGGCAGGAGGATCCCCTGAGCCCAGCAGGTCGAGGCTGCGGTGGCCGGAAGCAGCCACTGCACTCCAGTCTGGGCGATAGTGAGACTCCAACTATAAAAAAACAAAAAACAAAAAACTCCTATATTACAATCAGGAAAGTCCTTTATAAATCATCACTTTAAATATGAATGATCTCAATAGATCAGTTCAAAGTCAGAGACTATCATAGTAGATTTTAAAATATCTAACTATAAGTTGTCTGCAAAAGAACTACTCTAAACACAAAGACAAAGATAAGTTAAAATCGAAGAGATAGAGAAAATTATACCATGGTAACACTAATCCAAAAGAAAACTGAAGTAGCCATATTAATTCTAGAAAAAGTAACTTTTCTAGTAAATTTAGGCTACTAAAATAGTCTCATTTGACTCCCTGAAAAAGTTTAATCCAATCCAAATCTAACTATCATTCTTGTAGCCAATTCATTTTCTCCTACATAGGCTGTCACACACCAGTAGTGGGAAAGTAAGGTAACCCTCAAGTCTCAAAAGATAGAGAATTGGAAGAAAAGGGCAAAGTCTTGTACAACTGGTACTGTTCTTATCTGGCCAATGTTTTGTGTGGAAGATACCTGTGATGGTCTTTTGATGTTTCAACTTGGCTAGGTACCTGTGATGGTCTTTTGATGTTTCAACTTGGCTAGGTAATAGTCCCCAGGTATTCAGTCAAACACTAATCTAGATGTTTCTTTGAATGTATTTTGTAGATGTCATTAAAGTCCATAACTAGTTTACCTTACATAAGAAAATTATCCTAGATAATCTAGGTGAGACTGATTCAATCAGTTGAAACGTGTTAAGAGCAGAGTTAAGGCTTCACTGATAAAGAAGAATTTCTACCTACGGACAGCAGCTTTCAGCCCCTGCTAGAGAGTCCCAGTCTGACCTTCCTGACTGCCTGTCCTATGGATTTGGGAACTGCCTAACCAGCCCCCAAATTGCACAAGTCAATTCCTCGCAATAAGCCTTTTAATACAGTCCTGCATTACTGACCAACAAGGATATGTTCTGATAAATGTGACCTAGGAAATTTCATCATTGTGCAAACAGGAAAGATTGTATTTAGACAAACCTAGATGGTATAGCTTACTACACACCTAGGCCACATGGGATAGTCTGTTGCTCCTAGGCTACAAATCTGTGCAGCATGTTACTATACTGAATACTGAAGGCAATTGCAACACGATGACAAGAATTCGTATATCTAAATGCACCTAAACACAAAAAGGTACAGTAAAAATGCAGAATAAAAGATTAAAAATGGTACACCTATATAGGGCACTTACCATGAACAGAGCCTCAGGACAGCAAAGTGCTCTGGGTGAGTCAGCAAATGATTGTGATTGAATGAGAAGGCCTAGGCTATTACTGTACACTGTTGTAGAATTTATAAACAGTGTAGCTTAAGCTACACTGAATTGTTTTTTTTTCTTTTTTTCACAGTTTTCATAAAAGTCTATTTCATTATTAGTGATTAGTGCATTTAACGGTTAAATACAAGCCGGGCTTGGTGGCTCAGCCTGTAATCCCGTGCCTTTGGGAGGCTGAGGTGAGTGGATTGCCTGAGCCCGTGGGTTTGAGACCCGCCTGGGCAGCAAGACTTCATCTCTACAATAAATCAAAAAATCAGCTGGGCGTGGTAGCGCATGCCTGTAATTCCGGCTACTTGGAAGGCTGAGGCGGAAGGATCACCGGAGTCCACCAGGTCGAGGCTGCGGTGGCCGGGAGCGGCCACTGCACTCCAGTCTGGGCGACAGAGTGAGACTTCAACTCAAAAAAAAAAAAACCACAGTTAAATACATTTAATTAATGTATAGGCGCAGCGTTGGTAACTAGATAGACAACCAGTTCAACTAGAAACCAGCCACTAACTGCCTAAATATTTAAAATAAGGCTCTTGTTTAAATCTCCCTTTGTTTTGATCACCTTCTGTCTGCTGGTCACAATGGAAATATATTAAGGTCAAATCTTCTAATATTCATTTCCAAAGATTTCTTTCAGCCAGATTAAGCATTCCACTCCAGGGCAAGCCCAAGTTTGTGGCCTCCAGCATGAATGCTCTTCCTGTATACCATAACAGACAGTGTAAGCTTCACACAAGGCCTCAAAGTCTGAGTGTAGCCTACCCCGGTCGAACTGGAGTTGTTGAATTTTGCAGAAATGAAACCAGTGGGATCCATCGATATTTACCTGCAAGGCCAAAATGAGTGTATTTAATACCTAGTGTCCAAGCAAGGTTCACTGAGTGTCAAGAATATCGCATACTTTCTGATAAACTGATTCTCCAAATTCTGTCACATCATTGACATTATTGTGTAGCTGGAATTCCCCAGTCCTGTAGCCCACTGCAAAGTTATTCCCTGTCAGCTTTCATTTGGCACTGTCAAAGGTCATCTGGTACCCAGGAAGCCAGCCCTATTACGAAATACAGCGGAACCACTAACTGCAGGTCCAGCAAAGTCAAAGTCAGCATCCCATCCAAGATTCATACACTCCGTCTCATAAGAGGACTCAATTTTACCACTTTCCTTTCCTGTGTTCAGTGAGAAGGTAGTATCAAATGTCAGTTTCAAACATTGACAAATCTGACCTCCCACTCTATTTCTGTTTCCAGAGTGTTAACAGTGTTGCATTTTTCTGTGAAAGTCAGACCATACTCACACCACTTATAGTTGGTCTCCTTCTATTAGATGTTGAGAATTCCATGCTACTGCAAGACTTTATTTTTACATCTGGTTTTACCGACTCAGAACCAAATCCTTTGTTGAAAATATCTCTGTGAGCCTTACCAAGGTCAGCATATGATGAGGGAGCACACACTGGCTACATGCAGGTCTGTCGTAGGTTGCCATGGTGGTCTACTGAGGGAGCCTGCAGCCACTACTTTGCTTTGCTGGCTCACAGCTGGGCTGCAGCTGCCATGAAGTACAGTCTCTTTCTTCAACAACAAATTAACCTGTAGTTTACTTAGTTTACTTTCTTACTCTACCAGTTTTTTCATTTTCTTACCTTTTGGACTTTTTTGTAATAATACTCAGTTTAAAACACAAATACATTATGTAGCTGAACAAAAATATTTTCTCCTTTTTATATCCTTATTCTATAAGCCTTTTCCTATTTTTAACACTTTTTTTAACTTTTTTTTTTTTTAATTGGAGTCTCACTCTGTAGCCCAGGCTGGAGTGCAGTGACATGCTGACAGCCACCGCAGCCTCTACCTGCTGGGCTCAGGCAATCCTTTCACCTCAGCCTTCCGCATAGCTGGAACTACAGGCACGCGCTACCACGCCGGGTTTATTTTTTAATTTATTGTAGAGACGAGGTGTCATCAAGTTGCCCAGACTGATCTCGAAATCCTCTCGCCTCGGCCTCCCAAAGTGCTGGGATTACAGGCTTAGCCACTGCGCCCAGCCAATTTTTAAACTTTTTTGTTGAAAGTTAAGACACAAACACACACATCAGTGTAGGCCTACACGGGGGCAGGGTTACCTATGTCACTTCACTGCCACATCTTGTTCCACTGGAAGGTCTTTGGGGGCACTAACATGCATGGGGTTATCCTCTCCAATGATAATAATATCTTCTTCTGGAATACGTCCTGAGGGACCTGCCTGAGGCTGTTTTACAGTTAACATACATACGTACATGTTTTATATATAGAAAGTGTATCCTCTAAAATAATGATTAAAATATAGTAAACATAAATACCTAAACCAGTAATAGTCATTTATTATCATATATTATGTACTGTGCATAACTGGACGTGCCGGACCTTTTTATGACTTGCTGTGAAGTAGGTTTGTTTATACCAGCATCACCTTAAACACTGAGTAACGTGTTGTGCTACTATGTTATGGCAGCTATGATGTCACTGGGTAATAGGAATCTTCCAGCTCCATCATCATCTTATGGATCCACCATCATGTATGTAATCCATTGTTTTGTTTGTTTGTTTGTTTGTTTGTTTGTTTGAGTTGGAGTCTCACTCTGTCGCCCAGACTGGAGTGCAGTGGCCGCTCCCGGCCACCGCAGCCTCGACCTGACGGGCTCCAGCGATCCTTCCGCCTCAGCCTTCCAAGTAGCTGGAACTACAGGCGCGCGCTACCATGCCCAGCTGATTTTTGATTTATTGTAGAGATGAGGTCTCGCCAAGTTGCCCAGGGGGGTCTTGAACCCGCAGGCTCAGGCAATCCACTCACCTCAGCCTCCCAAGGCGTGGGATTACAGGCTGAGCCCCCGAGCCCAGCTATGTAATCCATTGTTAATTGAAATATTATGTGGCACATGGTTGTACATATCACTTCTACTGGTTCTGCTTCTTTGGCTGAAATCTGACTGATATAGTAGCCAAATACTAATAGTCTCTCATAAGGGATTTTCATGGGCTTTAGAAGATCCTACACACAGATCCACCGCTGAGGAAATTCTGTACTGCACCCTTACCCAATACAGTTGATATGCTCTCTAGAAGGCCTCTTATGATGACTTTAGCTCTCAACTCCTGGTGAAATATCCCACATGACTTCTTTTTTGTGTGCGCCCTTCACCTATAAGAAGTCTTCTTGGATAAAGCCCTTTGTAGATGACTCAAACTCTGCTACCCCCATCTGCTTCCTCTTGGCTGAGGGGAACTCATATACACACTCACCAAATAGTGAAACTTCATCTTGAAGCTATCCCTCCTTACCCTGTCATCAGGAGAATCTTCTGTTGACAAAAGTCCTACACAATGGGAGACTTAAATGAGATTCTTCCAAACACTCTCTTGTTCTCCAATCAGTCTCAAATTTACAAGTTTCCACAGCTGAGCAGGCATAGAGCCAGGGAGTAAGACTGTATTCATCTCCAGCTAGCAGCGCCCAATCTCTCCAACGTACCCTCATATATCCCCTCTCACTTGGCTTGGAGGTGAGAGGGGAAATATCTCAACAATTTTTTGATTCATAAATTCTCTCAAAGAATTTGCCTCGACCTTCCATATGACCCAGCAATCCCCCTTCTGGAAATATATCCAGAGGAACTGAAATCACTCTACAAAAAGAAACCTGCACATGCATGTTTATTGCAACACTATTTGTGGTAGCAAAAACATGGAATCCACCATGTTGCCCATCAAAACTGGACTGGATAAGAAAAATGTACATGTACATGATGGAATATTACACAGCCATTAAAAAAAAAAAAGAATTTGCCTCTGCAATAAGTCTCCATCTTTTCCTGATATGGACTGTTAATAATTGTCCTTAAATCAGTTTGGAAAGTCCTAGGGTGTCTAAAAACTATCTTTGAAATATAGTAAGTCCCCCTCAAGCTGTAAACTTTCAAAGATGCAAACATGCGTTCACATGTTCAATCACATAAGTTAGTTCATGTGTCTAACTGTACTCCTGCATTTTTCAAAGTACTATACTGTAAGTTTTTGGTTTTTTTTTTTGAGTTGGAGTCTCACTCTGTAGCCCAGACTGAAGTGCAGTGGCCGCTCCCGGTCACCGCAGCCTCGACCTACTGGGCTCCGGCGATCCTTCCGCCTCAGCCTTCCAAGTAGTCGGAATTACAGGCATGTGCTACCACGCCCGGCTGATTTTTTTGATTTATTGTAGAGATGAGGTCTCGCTGCCCAGGTGGGTCTCAAAGCCGCGGACTCAGGCAATCCACTCACCTCAGCCTCCCAAAGGCGCGGGATTACAGGCTGAGCCACCGAGCCCGGCTGTACTGTAAGATTTTAATTGTTTTCTTTTGTGTGTGTGTATTTGGTTTTTATGTGTTATTTGTGTGAAAAGTATTATAAATCTATTATAGTACAGTACAATATAGCTGATTGTGTTAATTGGGTACCTAGGTTAACTCTGTTGGACTTACAAACAAATTGGACGTACAAATGCACTCTCAGAACGAAACTTGTTTGTATGTAGAGGACTTAATGTACATGGTTTTTTAACACCTATTGTTCTCAGCTTTAGATTTTAGCCAAAAATCTGAGTCAACAGAAAAAAAATCTCTCTCTAATATTCATTACACTCATCACTGAGTAGGTTTTTGTGCCCACAAAAAAGTCAACTAATCATAGATGAGCTTCCGTGATGGTTAATTTCATGTGTCAACTTGACGGGGCTACGGAATACCCAGGTATCTGATTAAGCATTATTTCTGGATGTGTCTGTATAGATGCCTTGACAAGAGATTATTATTTAAATTGGTGGACTGAGGCCGGGCTCGGGGGCTCAGCCTGTAATCCCGCGCTTTGGGAGGGCGAGGTGAGTGGATGACCTGAGCTCGCGGGTTCGAGACCCGCCTGGACAACTTGGTGAGACCTCATCTCCACAATAAATCAAAAAATGAGCCGGGTGTGGTAGCACGCGCCTGTAGTTCCAGCTACTTGGAAGGCTGAGGCGGAAGGATCGACGGAGCCCAGCAGGTCGAGGCGGCGGTGGCCGGGAGCCAGTCTGGGTGACAGAGTGAGACTCCAACTCAAAATAAATAAATAAATAAATTGGTGGACTGAGTGAAACAGATACCCAATATGAATGGGCATCATGCAGTCCACAGAAAGTCTGAACAAAACAAAAAGGCAAAGGAAGGGACAATCTGCTCTCTCTGTTCACCTCTTGAGCTGAGATGCCAGGCTTCTCTTGCCCTCAGAGTGGGACTTACACCATCAGCACTCCTGGTACTCAGGCCTTCAAACTTGACTGGAAATTATATCATCAGACCTCCAGTTCTTGGGCCTTTGGGCTTTCACTAGAACTCACACCATTAGTTCTGCCTCTCAGACACTTGGGCTCAGACTGGACTACACCACCAGCTTTCCTGGGTTTTTAGCTTGCAGATAGCAGACTGTGGGACCTTTAAAATCATGTGAGCCAATTGCTCATAATAAATCTCTGTCTATATTCCATGGTTCTGTTTCTCTGGAGAACTCTGACTAATACAGAATTGGGTACCAAGAGTGGATCTAGAAGACTAGAATTTAAAGAATGAGTCTTCTCAATTGGTTCTGGAGTTTCTGGAATTTACTCTTTAATCTGATTAGGTTTAAAGATGCTGATGATTTTATTTCCGGTAGTAAAGACAGCATTAATTGGTAGTCCATGGTGTGACCTGACAATGGAGATGTACAAAGTGTCTCCATGGGATACTCCTAATCAACCATTTAGAGGAAGCAAAAAACCGGGGGGCTGTGTATATAGTTTTGAACATTTTTGGAAAACTAACAAATATAATGATGTTGGTCCACTGCTATGTGGATGGATTACGACTGGTTGAATTACAAGGCACGTTGAATTCTCAGCATCACAAAGCGTCTGCTGTTAAAGGAAGGGCACTGATTGGGAAAGACTAAGATAGGGACACGTGGAAGACTTTGACGAAACTGGGAACATTTAGCCTCTAAATTTTAGTCTTCTTCACCCATGGAAGCAGCCTTCCCACTCCCAGTACAAACAGCCTCTCCCACCCCCTGTAATAACACCTTCCCACGTACGTGGGTGTCACCCTCTGCACCCTCTTTTAGGGGGATTAACCCTGCATTGCCTGCTCAGTCTGTAATCCCAGCGCTTTGGGAGGCTGAGGTGAGTGGGTTGCCTGAGCCCACAGGTTCGAGACCCGCCCGGGCAACTTAGCGAGCCCTCATCTCTATAATAAATAAAAAACTAGCCAGGCATGGTAGCACGTGCCTATAGTTCCAGCTACTTGGGAGGTTGAGGTGGAAGGATGGCCGGAGCCCAGCTGGTCGAGGCTGCAGTGGCCGGGAGCGTGCTACTGCACTCCAGTCAGGGCAACGGAGTGAGACTCCAACTCAAAAAAAAAAGAGAGAAAACTATAGTAACCTCTCCTGAGGCAGCTGCCATGCAAAACAGTGTTTGTTGTTGGAAGTGCTAAACCAGGCTTAGTTTAATATAGAGGACGTCTTAGGGAGATAGGAATGTTTAAGTGTATTTGTCATTTAAGACATACTCACTCACAATGGGAGGGTCCAGAAAACACACCTTTCACCAATACTGCGAAAAGTAAACTTGTGAGTGGCACCCTGAGCTCTGTGATTGCTCGACTTGTAGACCAGACCTTAGAGTAAGAACTGTAGTCATTGAATTGGGAAACCTAAAAACAACAGGAGTAATTGGATCTCAGGGTGGCAGGTGCTATATGATGGCACTCGACCACCAAAGGCAAGGTGTGCATGTGTCTTAGTGTGCTCAGGCTGCCATAACAAATACCATACACTGAGCAGTTTAAACAACATAAATATATTTCCAGAGGCTGGAGTTTCAGTTTCAGGATGCCAGATGATTCACTGTCTGTTGAGAGTCCCATTACTGGCTTGTAAGTGGACATCTTCTAGCTGTATCCTAGGAAAATCATCTCTCTCCTGTCTCTTAACACTCATGACCTAATTACCTCCCAGAGGACCACCTTCAAATACGATCACATTGAGGTTTCATGGTTTCAACACTTAAATTTGAGAAAGACACTAAAATTCAGTCCATAGCATTCTACCCCTGGCCCCCAAAATTCATATTCTTCTTTTCATATGCAGATTGTATTCATTCCATCCCAACAGTTCCCAAAGTCTTAACTCATTCCAGCATCAACTCTAAAGTCCAAAATTTGATCTAAATATCAGATATGGGTGAGACTTAAGGATTCATTCTGAGGCAAAATTTTTCTCCAGCTGTAGACCATTGAAATCAAAGCATGGACTTCCAAAATACATGTGAGGCAGGCATAGGACAGACATTCCTATTCCAAAGAGAAAAAAAACATTCCTATTCCAAAAGAGAAAGACAGGAGAGAAAGAAGGAGTAACAGATCTCAAGCAAGTCCAATAACTAGCAAGGCAAACTCCATCATAATTTAAACCTCAAGAATAATCCTTGTAGGCTCAGTGTTCCAGCTTCCAGTCCTACTAGAGCAATAGTCCCATCTTCCAGGGTGAATGCACCAGGACCTTCATGTCCCACTGGGATGGTGGTCCTGCCTCACAGCTTTGCTAAGTAGAGGGCAAGTCCCCAGAGCACCAGGCAGTCCCATTCCAAGAGCTTTGAAGAGAGGCCATCAGGCCTGTTGAAACCAGGGCAATAACCCTTTAAAACTAAGGATCTTACCTTTTCTTAAAGAAGTTGATTCCCAAAGGCCTCACCTAACATCATCACATTGAGGGTGTAGATTACACATATGAATTGTAGGAGACTAAACATTCAGTCTATAGCATAAGATGATGGACAAGCTGCTGTTTCTGGACCTTCCTATAACCAAAAATAAGGCACAGTGTCAGTGGACCTCTTGGGATTTTGAAGGCAACGTATAACTAATTTGGATGTGTGACTCAGCCCACTCTCCGAATAATCCAAAAACTATTAGTTTCGAGCAGGGTCCAGAGCAGGAAAAAGCTCTGCAGCAGGACCTGACTGTTGTGCAAGCTGCACTGCTGCTTGGGCCACTTGATCCAGCAAATCCAGAGATGTTTACAGTATCAGTAACAGATAACAGGGATGCTATTTAGAGCCTTTGGCAGCCCCTATAGATGAACTATAACACAGGTCCTTAGGATTTTGGAACAAAGCCCTGCCATATTCCATGGATAACTACTCTCCTTTTGAGAAACAGTTCTTGGCCTGCTAACAGGCCTTAGTTGAGACTGAACATTTAACCATGGCCACCGAGTTACCATTGCAACCTGAGCTGTCCATGATGAACTGGGTGTTATCTGACCCACCGAGCCATAAAGGTTGGGCATGCACAGCAACACTTCATTATCAAGTGGAAGTGGTGTGTACATGATTGAGCCTGTGCAGACCCTGAAGGTACAAGTAAGTTCTCCTGCTACATTGTCTCCTCTCTCTCAGCTTGAACCTCTGGCCTCATGGGACACTCCTTAGGAGCATCATTTCTCATTGTGTCTTTCTGCTATTTTGGAATGAAGTTGGAATTTGAATCAGTTGACTGAGTAAAGCAGATTGCCCTCCTCAATGTGAGTGGGCCTCATCCAATCCACTGAGGGACTGCACGAAACGAAAAGGCAGAGGAAGAAGGAGTTTCTCTCTCTCTTGACTGCTTGAGCGTTGACTTCAGTCACCTTCTGTCCTCAGGCTGGAACTCACAACCCTGGTCCTCAGTTCTCAGGCCTTAGGACTCATTCTGAAATGACACTACTAGCTTTCTGAGGCCCTCATCTCTTAGATAGCAGATCATGGGACATCTCGGCCTCCATAACTGCATGAGCCAACTCCTTAGAATAAAACTCTGATACAGATAGATAGGTAGATAAATGACAGATAATAGATAGATAGATAGATAGATAGATAGATAGACAGATATCCTATTGGTTCTATTTCTCTGGAAATCCTCATATATAAGATTTCACTCAGAATTTTGTATTTTTAAAGAACATATGCAAGGTGTTCTAGTCTTCAACAATGCTTTGTGCTTGTGGCTGCTTCTGCGTAATGTTTGATGAGTTGATGAGTCTGTCAGTGATATCTGCAGTGCTTAAAGTCTCCTGGATGAGTCTTCACAAAAGTAACAACTGCACTCAGATATTGAGCACCTATTAAGTGCCAAGTGCTTGTGAAGAAAATATATAAAACATAATCCCTGACAACTCTGTAAAATAGATATAATTATTCCCATTTACATACTCAGTCATTCATTCACTCATTCAGATATCTGAGAGATTACTCTAAGGAAAGCATGGTAACCATGACTGGGAAAGTGGTAAAAAGACAAACAGAACACCTCCCTTCATGAAATCTACATTCTAGTAAAGGGAATAGATTATGAAGAAATAAATAAGAATAAGCTAAAAAGCTACTCAAATAAGAAAGGTCAATACAGTGGCTTGTTAATGATAGGAATCAGTAGCTTTTACATAAACAAAAACAGTCGAAAGACATAATTTTTAAAATAACCCCAAAATAAATAAACAAATAACCCTACTGACAAAAGCAGAGGCAACAACAAATTTTTTTAAAAGACAAAATATCTTCAAATAATTATTTTTAAATGTGCAAAATTTCTATGAAAAATACTTTAAAACACTACGGGAGAAGACAAAAGGTAATACACAAAAAGAAAAAAGTAGCAAGTCCTTGGCTACAAAGAATAAGCAGAAAATGGTCAGTTGATTCTAACATGAGTACAGAAAAACAGACAAGCAAAAAGCTAGAAAAACTCTGAAAAAGAAAAGTACGAGGTAGCTCTTTGGGGCATTAAAGCATAATATAAAGTAATAATAATTTAATCAGTATTAGATGAATAAACAGACTGTTCAATGAAACAAAGTAAAAACCAAGACATAAGCCCACATAATTACAAGGAATGTAAAACATAACATAGGCAGCATTTCAGATTAGTACAGAAAATGTCGATTATTCAAGAATGGCCTCGTGTCAAATAAGTAATAATTGGCAGAAAAGTTCAGTCCTATTTCACACTCTGTGGTCACCAGAAAGGCCAAGGCAGGATTAGAGGGTGGGACTTTCCGCCTCACCCCTCAACATCCAGGAAAGAAGAGGGGCTGAAGTTTTTAAGTTGATCACCGATGACCAGTGATGCGGTTACTCATGCCTGCATTATGAAGCCTCCATTAAAAACCCAAAAGGACCAGGTTTGGGGAACTTCCAGATAACTGAACACAGGGAGGCTTCTGGTGGGTGATGCCCAAGGAGGGCATAGAAACTCCACGCCCTTTCCTATACCTCGCCTTACGTAGCTCTTCATCTGTACCCTTCATGATATCCTTTATAGTAAGCCAGTCAATGTAAATAAGTACGAACATAGAAGGACTCAACATACGTTGTTAATTGGGGAAAAAAGTTTAAGTTCAGAGCAGCATATAAACTATGCTACCACTTGGGTTAAATTGTGTTGGTCCACACATATATGTAAATGCTTCTATATATGTAGTTTTTATCTGGAAAAGTACATTGAAAGTCAACAGCGTTTTTCTCCAGGGAATGAAACTGGGTGGAATGGGGAGTAAGGTTGGGAGCATAGGCTTTGTTTTTACTATCCCTTTATAAATTTTTGGTTTTATACTGTGAGGATGCATATATTCAAAACACAGCAATAATTATAAAGAAGTAACACATAAAGAAAAGATTCAAAGACTGTAACAAGAGTTTTGATGAAAATAAAGAAGTGAATTTCACAGAGAGTAGGAGATTGACTATTTTAGATAGAATGATCAGGTATGATGTCTATCTAAATCTAGAGATGTTAAGCATCAAACCAAGTACCACACAGACTTATCAGAAAAAAGAATGTGAGACTTGGTCGTGGTGGCTCATACCTGTAGTCCCCAGCACCATGGGAGGAGGATTGCCTGAGCACCAAGAGGATTGCCTGAACCCAGGAGTTCAAGACCAGCCTGGGAAACTTGGCAAGACCTTGTCTCTACAATAAATCACAAAATTAGCCAGGCATGGTAGCACACACCTGTAGTTCCAGTTACCTGAAAGACTGAGATGGAAGGATCACCTGAGCCCAGAAGGTGGAGGCTGCAATAGCCGTAAGTGTGCCACTGCCCTCCAGCCTGGATGACAGATTAAGACTCCTATTTTTAAAAAAGAAAGAAAATAAATAAAAGAATTTTAATACAGGTTTATCTTATTGACTTTAAGTGTTCTTTCCACTATGGTCTCACTACTCTCAAGTGGGGACAAGAGAACATTTTTTTAAATAAATAAATTTGTATATAAATATAAGTGAATACACACACACAGAGCCAATGTAATGAACAGGTTTCAGGAAAATGTTTGCACATTCCACATTCTATACCTGTCATATTCAGCAGCATTTTGATGTAAGCAGTTGGTCTGGTAGTCAAGAAAAATAACTTAAGCAAAAAAACATATGGAACTGGGGGGGGGGAAATCTGCTAGCTCTTACAGAGCACATTCTGGTTAGTCTGTGGACAGATGTCATGTCTATAACAGTTAGTTTGGGACCAAATTGATGAGGGCAACCACAGGCCACAGCAGCCTTTGTAGATCAAAACCCTAAAGCAGTCTTGCCAGCAGTTACTACTTTGAAATTTGAGCAGTGAGGTCACTGACCTACAGCCATGGGCCCAGAGACGTGGCCTTTTTGAGGACCAGCAGGACTTGTTTTTATGGGGGAAAAAAAAGGAAAGTGAAACTTTGAAAGTAGATTTTCACAAAGGAAGATGAAGGTACATTAAGTAGAGTAACCCAAAGCAAAAATGTGGCAGTATGAGTACAATCTTAGCTTCCATTCACACTGCAGCTGCACCAAATCGTTCATTTGAGGCCAAGCTCTGCAGGAGCCCAAAATTCAAGGCATTGTTCAGAGCACGGCTAAGCCCCGATATCTCCTCACTGACATTCCAGCTTGACAATTTGTTCAAAGGCTACAAGGCAGTTTCTTTTTGTCTTCATTATTATGATTTTTCTTGTTATACAGGTAAAAGCTAAACACATACTCATTATAAAAGGCTTGTTCTACAGAATAAAAGGGAGCAAAAGGTGAGGTAATTTATTTATTCATTTTCTTATTGATATTTGAGTTGTTTCTAATTTTTCACTACTGTGGAAGCGTAATAAAGTATTCTTTGTACATAAAGCTGTGTGCAGCTACAAATTGTTTGAGGCTCAATTTCTTGTAGTAATAGGTACATACATTGACCAGGCCATAAACAGGAAAAGTTCTCTGGTATGAGACACCACCAGGGCCTTGACAGAGTCGGCATGAAACACGCATGCCTCTTCTTGGTACCTGGCCACACTCTGGTGCCAGTTTTCATCTAGGCCTCCACAACTCAAGGCCCCTGCCGGCAAATCCTATCTGGTGTGCTCGCTGTAATCCCTGTTAACACTGAGAACAGGTTACCCCATCTCACTAACCTTTACACAAAACAGTCCCACTCCTCTTCGGCTTAACTGCCACTCAATCGTTTCTTAAAAGTTATGTCTTCTCAAAACGAGGCTGCTGAGTTACAAGGAGAGTGGAAGTGGTGAGAAGAGTCTGCATTTTTGTTGTTATTGTTCTCTTTGCTGACTCCAGACTGTTATTTCTTCTATCTTATAAAAATGGCTCCGTGAATGGACAGTGATGATGGCTGTACAACATTGTGAATGTAATTAAGGCCACTGAATTGTACACTCAAAATGATTAAAACAGTAATGCTTATATTACGCATATCTTATCACAATAAAAAGAATACCCTCAAAACATGTCTTCTTTGAGGCACATGCCTTCTGCTCACCATCCATCTACTCCTTCTTGTCACCGTCATCCTCTAAACCTGTTTCCTCCCTCTCCATGACCCAGGACTTTGCTCAAAACTCAGTCATCTTCTCTATGCCAAGTTAGATCTAAACTCACAAAAGCAAAAATAAAGATTAAAATGTAAAAGTGAAATAATGAAAAATATAAACCTTACTAGAAAAAAATTTGGGGAAGAAAATATATATATAATCCCCGGTAGGATATTCCACGTGGAAACAAGAATCGTCGATGTGGGTAGAATGAGAGATTTGACTTTATTAAAACTCAAAATGAGGGTGAGGGAAGATTGGGGAGAAAGCTACAAAACTTCATATACACAGGAGAAATAACTTCAAGTGGTCTGTTGTGCAACATGGTGACTGTAAATAATAATGTATTGTATTCTTGACAGAGCCTATGAAAATAGATTTTAAGTGTTCTTACCACACACAAAAAAATGACAAATATGTGAGGTAATATATATATTAATTAACTTGGTTTAGCCACTCCACAGTGTACATATATTTCAATGGAACATGTTATGTATAGCAAACACATACAATTTTTGTTGGTCAATTAGATAAAACAAGCCAGGCATGGTATGCATGCCAGCTACTTAGGAGACTGAGGTGGGAGGACTATTGGATGCCAGGATTTGAGGCTGCAATATGCTATGATTATGCCTGTCCTGTCTACTGCACTTCCGTATGGGCAACATAGTGAGACTCCATCTCTGAAATAAATAAATATAAATACAATTAAAATATTTTAGAAATTTAAAATGCATAAATAAACAACAGGTGCTGGAGAGAATGTGGGGGAAAGGGAACACTCCTACACTTTTTGTGGGAATGTAAACTAGTATAACCTCTGTAGAAAACAGTTAGGCGGTTCCTAGAAGATCTAAAAATTGACCTTCCATATGACTCCGCAATCCCCCTTCTGGGAACCAACCATGCTGCCCAATGAAAGAGGACTGGATTTTTTAAAAAGTGGTAAATACACATGATGGAAACAGCCATAAAGAAGGACAAAATTTTTAACTTCACAGCAACTTGGATAACTTAGAGTCTACAATACTGAGTGATCGATCACAAAAACAAAGAACTGAGTACCACATATTCTCACTTATAAGCAGACCTTGAGCAATTATCATAATACTATGAGAAAGGGATGGACAGTAGCAGGAAACTGCCAGAACCGGGGCGGGGAAGCAGGATTGGCAGTAGTGGCAATCTGCCTGGGGAAGAGGGTCATACCTCGTCAACAAGGGGCACCTGCATAATGAACGTTCGTATACCCAGCCCTGAAGTGTACCCCACATCTTTAAAATAAATTAATTAATAAATAAAATGCATAAATAGAAAGGATAACATTTTTAAAAACAAATCATAGAAAATATTTGCGACACATATGACTGACAAAGAGTTATTATGCTTAATATATAAACAGTGCGTACACACTGATAAGAAAAGACCCCAAAAAATCTATAGAATAAATGGCCAAAGGATACGAACACAGAACTCAGAGGAAATACAAACAATTGACTCACCTGAGAAGATGTTCAAAGACAATAGTAGTTTGGAAAGCACAGCTACGACAAAGATGTAGCCTCCCTCTTCCTCCACAATAACGATGATAATAACAATAATAATAAGTTAGACAAAACATAAAACATTGAGAACAAGTAGAGCTGAGACGGAGGAAGGAGCAGTACCCTCATCCATGGCTAGTAGGGATAAACTTGCTTAAGCCTTTTTGGAAAGTAGTCTCTACTAACATTTCTAATTTGGCACACATTTCAGCCCGTGATTTCTTATTTTAGGAATTGTTATAGAGAAATAGAATATATATAAAAAACCGTTCACTGTGGTATTTTTATCTCATCTCTTAACTATCACTCCCAAAGCCTTTCCTGTCAGCATGTTCCTCACTTTGCAGACTCTATTATTTGAATTCCTTGTCTATTTCTATTTTCTTGTACCTTTTCCCTTCCCCTGAAACACTTCTTAATCCTCACTCTTCATCATTCCTACCATTTGGTGCCTCTGTTATTACAACTAGTCTGATATGGGCTGCTGCCAGAAATCATGCAATAGTGCAGATCGAAATCACTAAAAATGTACAACGCCCAGCAGTGTTGTGTCTCCAGGCAGATGTCTCACTTTTCCTCTTGTGACTATTCAAAAATTCTGCTGTCCACAGACCCCTAAACTCCTCCTTCATTCTGAGCACATAACCTTGTCTTTCATTTCACTAAGAAAATGAAGTTCACCAGGCAAGAACAGTCTACATTTGCTTCCCTATTACTCATAAAAACATCAGAGTCCTTCCATGGGAAAGGGAACATTCTTTCTAACCAAGGTAATTTTTGCCAGTTGTACAGTGGGTCATCTGTGCATACACTGCCTTGAGGATCTTAGTCTATTCAACAGCTTCTCTTACATGCAGTTTTAATCTCTCTCTCAACTGAATTTTTGCCTCAAGTTATAAATACGTGCCACTTTCTTCTATCTATATTTTAAGATATATTGGCCCTATATATAACCCTTTATTTAGATAGTATGTCTTTCCTTTCTGTCATACAAAACTTCTTTTTTTTTTCTTTTTCTTTTTTTTTTTTTTT
>NW_007248142.1:165838-178570 GCF_000164805.1 Carlito syrichta
GTAGAGATGAGGTCTCGCTGCCCAGGCAGGTCTCGAACCCGCAGGCTCAGGCAATCCACTCACCTCAGCCTCCCAAAGGCGCGGGATTACAGGCTGAGCCACCAAGCCCGGCTAAACTTCTTAAAAGAACTAATTTTTTTCACTTCCTTGTCAGTCTACCAAAATGCCACGTGTGTCACTACCAACTAATGAAGAATGATAAGCAATGACCTCCATGTTGCCAATATCGCTGACTATTCTTCTCTTATTGCGTTACTTTATAGTTCTTTGGCGTGTTGCACTGATAATTGCTCCCTCCACCTTGAAAACCACTTCTTCTTTAGCTTTTACCAAATCATTCCTCCTTCTGTACCAAAACAGGAGTTTTCTTCCCTCCCCTTTATTTTCTTCCCCATCTCAGTGCTGATATAGAAACAAAGACTTTATTATCATCAATGTTTTGCTAGAAAAGATCTTCATGAGCAAAGGAAAGATTTTGTCTTATGGGTGTTCCCATATGAAGAATCTGAAAAATCTACTCTTATATAAAAGCTCATCATTAACCTTCGAGGATGGAGCCAGAAATGAAAAGTCTTCATGATCTTGAGAAGCCTGTCCCTCATCTCACCTTTGCCTTGGGAGGGTAAAGAAATAGTCACTTCAATTCACACAGGGCTGAAGAGTTTAAATTGGTGGGGCCATTTGAAACCATCTAATAAAATTTAAAATGCATGACCTACTGCAGCTAAAACCATTTTGAAAAAGAGAAACGAAGTTGGAGGACTATACTACTTAATTTCAAGACTTCCTATAAAATTACCGCAGGGTAGAAGTAAAAGGATAGACATATAAACAAGTGAAATGGAGCCCCCTGCTCCCATGGTGGCTCACGTCTATAATCCCAGCACTTGAGGAGGACAGCATAAGAGGATCGCTCGCAGCCAGGAATTCAAAATGAGTCTGGGCAACATAGTCTCTACAAAACAAAATTTTTTAAAAATTATCCAGGCATGGTGGCATGCACCTGTGGTCCTAGCTACTTGGGAGTCTGAGGTGAGGAATATACCTACATGTATAGGATCAATTGATGTTCAACGACAGTGCCACGGGAACAAAGGTGTAAATGGAAAAAGAACCATTATTTTGATCAATGGTGCTGGAACAATGGGGTATCTATACAAAAAATAATAATAACCTCAACCCATACTTCACACCATATATAAAAGTTCAATTAAATTAGATCACAGACCTTAATACAAAACTTAAAACTACAAAATTTCTAGAAGAAAGTATCAGGGCAATCTTTGCAACTAAGACTAGGCAACCATTTCTAAGACAACAGACAAAAAACACAAACTATAATACAAAATATTAATGAAGTAGGGAAAAAAACCCTGTTTGTCCCTCTCACAACACAGAACACTTCTGTGGCCAAATGTGTGGGAGTGTTTTCCATATATACCAAACAAGCAATCAATTCTATAGTAGACTCTCCAGCAGACACCAGTTGGGTTTCTACTAGCTCAATTCAATTCCGTTACCTGAGAGAGAACATCAGATCCCACAGGTTAAGGGCTCAGTCCCACAGAACTGCCCCCACTTCTGATGCAAGTACAGGTTGTAGCTGAAGGTTCTGACCAACTGACTTCAAATCTAAGTATCCCTGACCACCTCTTCAGGTTTGGCTAATTTGCTAGAGCAGAACTCAGGATAACACTTACACTTTTTTATTATAAAGGACATTACAAAGGATACCGATGAAGGCAAGTGTACAGCAAGGCATGTGGGAAGCCATGTCCTCCCTGGGTGCCACCCTCCATAAAGCTTCATGTGTTCAGCTATCTGGAAGCTCCCCAAACCCAGTCCTTTTGGGTTTTTAACAGAGGCTTCATTATATCGCCATGGTTGATTGCATCATTAAACATCGGTGATCAACTCAACCTTCAGCCTTCAACATCCCCAAAGTTGGGGGGCCAGCAATCATCTCATTAGCATGCAAAAAGGCACTTATCACTCCAGAAATCCCAAAGGTTTTAGAAGCTACCTTTCAGGAAACAGGAGGAATACCAAATATAAACAGGCATGCACCAAATAACAAAGTTTCAGTCAACAACAAACAATATACACATGTGGTCCTGGGCTGGGCATGGTGGTTCAGATCTGTAATCTCATCACTTTGAGATGCTGGGAGGGAGGGGCTGGGGGGGGAGTGATGGAGTTGCTTGAGCCCAGGAGTTGCAGACCAGCCTAGGCAACATAGTAAAAACTCATCTCTACAAAAATTAAAAAAAATTAGCCAGGCGTGGTGGCCTGTACCTGTAGTCCAAGTTACTCAAGAGGCTGAGGCACAAGGATCACTTGAGCTCAAGCGGTTGAGGCTGCAGTGATCTATGATCCTGCCGCTATATTCCAGTCTAGGTGACAGAGTGTGACCCCAGCTCAAAAAAATTTTTTAAAGGTGATCCCACAAAATGATCGTGGAACTGAAAAATTCCTGTCACCTAGTGAGTCATAAAAGCATAGCTTAATGCATGACTCATATGTTTGTGGTGATGATATTGTAAACAAATCTACAGCAACGTCAGATGTATAAAAGTACAGCACATACAATTATATATAGTACATAATACTTGACAATGATAATAAACGGTTGTCACTGGCTTATGTATTTACATACCATCAAATGTAAATATTATTATTTTGGAGTGTACACCTTCTACTTATTAAAAAAACAGTTAACTACAAAACAGCCTCAGGCAAGTCCTTTAGGAGATATTTCAGAAGATGGCATCGTTAACAAAGAAAATGGTAGTTTTTTTATTGCCCCTAAAGACCTCCCAGTGGGATAAGATGTGAAGGTGGAAGACAGTGATGTTGATGATTCTGACCCTGTGTAGGCCTAGGCTAATGTGTATGTTTGCATTTAGTTTTGAACAAAAAAGTTTAAATATGAAAAATAAAAAATTTTTAAATAGAAAAAAGCTAGCCGCACGTGGTAACGTGCTCCTGTAGTTCCTGCTAGTTGGAAGGCTGAGGCAGAAGCATCGCCAGAGTCCAGCAGGTCGAGGCTGCGGTGGCCGGGAGCGTGCCACTGCACGCCAATCTGGGCGACAGAGTGAGACTCTAACTCAAAAAAGAAAAAAGCTCATGAATAAAGATATAATGAAAGTAAATATGTTTGCACAGCTGTACAATGTGTTTTAAGCTAAATGTTATTACAGAAGAGTTTAAAAATGTCAAAAAAAATAAAATTTTTTAAGTCAAAAGTTACATTAATCTAAGTTTAACTTTATAATGGAAGAGGAATTTTTATGTTTTGTGTAGCCTAAATGTATTAGCCGGGCTCGGTGGCTCAGCCTGTAATCCCGTGCCTGGGGAGGCTGAGGTGAGTGGATTGCCTGAGCCCGCGGGTTCGAGACCCTCCTGGGCAACTTGATGAGACCTCATCTCTACAATAAATCAAAAAATTAGCCAGGCATGGTAACACATGCCTGTAATTCCAGCTACTTGGAAGGCTGAAGCGGAAGGATCGCCGGAGCCCAGCGGGTCGAGGCTGCGGTGGCCGGGAGCAGCCCCTGCGCTCCAGTCTGGGTGACAGAGTGAGACTCCGACTCAAAAAAAAAAGGGAAGAAACCAGAAAGCTCATGGGATTGGTATCTAAACTATTAGGTAGATGGCAAGGCCATTTCCTGAAGTAGGGAAGACTTGGGAGAAGGATATGTAAGAGAATATTCATCTCAGCATCATCTGTGCGAGTAGGGGAATCAAAGGCAACTAGGTCCATCATCAAGAGAATAGATAACACAATGGAGACTCTGCAGCTGCTGAAAAGATGAGGCCACATGCACATGACGCAACACAGACAGACCTAAAAACATGACGCCACTAGAAAAAGTAAAACAGTGGGGTAGATTTTTTAAATCATTTATTAAATATGGAACAAATAAAGAAGAAAACCATGTGTCTTATAGGGATACAAACATGCTCAAGGGATATATCAAACATCAAAGTATGCTCCTAGGCTGGACTCGGTGGCTCAGCCTGTAATCCCAGCACTTTGGGAGGCCGAGATGAGTGGATTGCCTGAGCCCGCGGGTTCGAGACCCGCCTGGACAACTTGGCGAGACCTCGTCTCTACAATAAATCAAAAATTAGCCGGGCGTGGCAGCCCGTGCCTGTAGTTGCAGCTACTTGGAAGGCTGAGGCAGAAGGATCGCCGGAGCCCAGCAGGTCGAGGCTGCGGTGGCCTGGAGTGGCCACTGCACTCCAGTCTGAGTGACAGAGTGAGACTCCAACTCAAAAAAAAAAAAAAAAAGTATACTCCTATGGAGGAAAAGTGAACAGAAGTGGGGAAAACGTGGACTGAGAAAGATGGTGGCTCCAGAAACTGAGGAGTTGGATGAACCCTAATCATTTCATTACTGCCCCTTATGTCTTGAAACAACAACTTCCCTCCTTATATGTGCCCAAACTCTACTAAGGAGAAATAATAACATTTTCTCATTTTTGAGGCATTAATGCCTAAAGTAATTTAGGGACCCAACCACATAAACTGCTTCTGTAAGCTTTTCTCTGTGAAAATGCCTTCACAGATTTCCACTATCTTGAAATTAATATGCGAATCACACATTCACAGCATAGAAAAGATACAGTCACACATTGGTTTATTCACCCACATCTATGCATACTCAGAAATAACAAGATCGGGTTTTTGCATAACTGTGAAGGGCTGAGAAGGAGACAGCCCCGCTGTGCCCTCACCCACTTCCCCTGGTTTATATTCTCATGATTAGTATTATTTTTTAGAATAAAGCTTAATCTGCAAAGGGTCACTGTTAGGATAAAATATGCCATCAGGGAGAAGTAGCATGTTAACCATCAGTACACATGAAAAGCCTCTGGGATATTAGGAATAGTATATGTCTGCAGATTTCATCAGATTAGCTCAAAATATAACATGAGAAAGGTATATTTTTGACAGAGGTGATGGCGGTGTGGATGAGGGGCCCAGCATTAGTTAGTAAGCTGAAAAACACTAAAAACAAACTTTATTTTACAAATGTGCCTAGATCCCGCCTTGAAATTGTTATAATAACTAAATAGTCTCAACGAAAATTCATCAGTAAAGCATCAATCCCTAGTAGGCTGCATTAATCTTACATCTAATGCCATATTAGAAGGTTCAGCACTCACTAAATACATAGCCATAGCTGTCCCAACATGCAGTGGCCAACTCCCTCTTTTTAGGGATACATGATAGATCGGAGGGTCAGGACAGAGTGGTCATCCCTCAAAGTCTGACCTTCTTACAAACCCACTGTAAGGGGACTTCACAGCTCGAGGCTTGGAGACCATCTTTGTTGACAGCACCACAATTCTGTACCAAGCTATTAGAAATAACCCTGTAAGAAATCAGAAAATTCAATCACATGAGGCCACATACACAGTAAAGGAGTTGAAAGGCATGAATAGAAATTGTGCAAATTCTTTCTCCCTACTAAGACATCTCAGCTCTCAAAACAATAGAAGAATAAAAAATGATCATTAGCCTTTCTTTAGAATGTCCATCTTTTTGTCCTTTCCCACTATTCATTCTCTTCCTTGTGCCCTTTTTCCTCTCCTTTTACTCTTTCCTCTCCTCTCCATCTGCTAGCCTTGACCTATTTCCAAAGCAACATAATTTATCTTTCCTGTTTCTTTTCTTTTTCTCTTTCTGTTTGTATTTTCTTTTCCTTTTTCCTCTCTTTCTTTCTTTCTTTTTCTTTCTTTCTTTCTTTCTTTTTCTTTCTTTCTTTCTTTTTCTTTCTTTCTTTTTTGGCACTCTTTTGAAGACCCTTACCTTGACAAGTTGAGAACTGATCCATCTGCCCACCTCCAGCCAGAATCATTCCTCAGACCAATCCAGTAAAAGTTCTCATTGAGGGAATTTTTGAGCAGGCTCTAAGGCAGAGGTTGAAGATGATGAAGAAAGGTAAGAAAGATGCAGAGGATCAAATTATTCCTTAAAATAGGTATAACTGGAGTAACTGGAAAACCAATTATTCCTTACATCTTCTCTCATCACTGCTATTAAGGACTGAATGTTTGTGTTCCCCTAAAATGTATATGTTGAAGCCCTAACCACCAATGTGATGGTATCTGGAGGTGGAGCCTTTAGGAAGTAATAAGGTTTAGCTGAGGGTGTGAGTTTGAAGCCCCCATGATGGGATTAACTAGAGTGCTCCCTGTGCCAAGTGAGAACCCAAGAAGATAGTTGTATACAACCCAAAAGGGGCCCTCACCAGAAACTGAATATGTCAGTACCTTGATCTTGGGCTCTTCAGCCTCCAGAACTGTGAAAGATAACTGTCTGTTGCTAGATCACCCAATCTATGGTATTTTGTTATAGCAGCCCAAGCTGACTAAGACAGCCACCCACTCCAAATAACTAATCTCTTTTTAATTTCTAATTCTAGAGACAGAAATTACAGTTGATTACAGTCAGAAGCAGCTTCCTAGAATTGGCCTTTCCATCTATAATTGCCTTCTTATAATGTGAGAAATAAGACAATATTGCATCTCTATCTTCCACTGCACCTTTCCTTGATTAGAAGGAGCAACTGATAGAGATTCAGATAATGTCAAAAAAAAAGAAGCTAAACACTGCTGCAGAAGAAGCCATCTTTCTCGTCATCATTGAATATATAAATTATGATTAAGCCCATAGCAATATGCTTGGTTTTCTTTTTCTATTAAACTCTCATTTTCCCAGTCCTCATTAATCTTGTATGCAACCAAAAAAAAAGTAGTTCTTAAAGGAACAAGCTTAAGGTAAGGTTAAATTAGTTATACCACTTCTGTGTACCATGCTACCCAGTAGAACAGAGATAAAAGATACTTTCTTCTGTAGTATCTGACATTCAAATAAGGAAGTTTATATCCTAAGGGAACTGCTTCTATAAAGATATAAAGGATAAATCTAAGAAGATTCATTTTGTTGGAGGATTTGCTGTTAGTGTAATTAATAATTACACTTTCAACATTTTCTAATGAGTGCTTAATTAATTGAATATCTTTGGAAGAAAATATTTCTTTTTATCCAGAAACTACCAAGAAAGCAGTACAATTTCAGCTCTCTACGGTTATTATGGTATCACCAGAAGTCATATGGACATCATTGTCCTATTTCACTCCTGGAAGATGGTAGCTGAAGATGAGAATTCCTGGGCCCTGCTCTTAACCTGCCATTTGCCATACTTGGATCCTTCTCCAGCTTGAATTAAAAAATGTATCTTCTAAAATCCAGAGAGGTAAAAAGCCACTTTTCACTCCAGCAAAGATGCTACAGAAGGTAGAAGGAGTCTTTTATGCTTTGCCGTATGGTCAGAATAACCTCTATTTTCTCTTCATTGGATTTCAGTTCTAGTTTTTACTCAGGACACATGGTTGTGATGCTTTCTAGGTGAAGTATTTGAAAAATCAGTATAACTTGTTTATCAACGTTTCCTTCTCAAATTGTCTATATCCTACAATAGCTTTGTTCTCTCAGGACAGAATATCCTGAAAATGTCTTACATTTGTATTGTAATTTAAGGTTTACAAAGTCCCCTTGTATTTATTTCTAATCTCATTTGAAATACTGGATATGCATTTATGCATTATAGTATTTAGAAAAACAAACAGAAACGAAATACTGGAGCCTACCACTAGCTTTGTCCCTGCTATCTGAAGATGACCAAGTTGCTTAATCTGACTGAGCTCCAGTTTCTTTGTGAGAATTTAGCTTAGGTATTCTCCAGGATTCTTTCCAGTTATAAAATTCTTCACAGCCTTGGAAGGAAGGCAAATACCATTATCCTCATCTTTTGGTCTGTGTGTTTGCTTATCTTTGTGTAGAAACAGGGTCTTGCTATGTTGCCTAGGTTGGTCTCCTAAACTCAAGCAATCCTCCTGCATCGGCCTCCCAAAGTGCTGTAATTACAGGTGGAAGCCCCTGGCCTTGTTCTTTTTAAAATGGAAATAAGGTCTTGCCCTGCTGCCTGGAGTACAGTGGCTGATTATAGCTCACTGCAGCCCTGAACTCCTAGGCTCAAGTGATCTCCCAATTCAGCCTCCTCAGTAGCTAGGAATATAATGGACATGCCACCACATCCAGCTGATTTTTATTTTATTTTATTTTTGTAGAGATGGGGGCATCTTACTATGTTGCCCAGGCTGGTCTTGATTGCCTGACCTCAAGCAATACTCCTGCCTTGGCCTCCCAAAATTCTGGGATTACAGGTGTGAGCCACTGTATCCAGTCTATTATCCACATCCTTACAGATGACAAGTTCACATGGGTGAAATTCTCCTTATCAAATAGCCATAAATTTCTCTTTCCTAGTACTAAACTTTTAATCAGTCGGTGCTACTGATTAATGCCTATCAGTGGTTTCACTTTTTGCATAGAATAAAATCTAAAATCCTCACTATGTATACCAGGTGTTTTATAATCTAGCCTCTGACAACCATTTACTCACTAAATTCAGCCACGTAAGACTTCTTTCCGTTCCCTTTAACATGCCAAGGTCATTCTTGCCTTAGGGTCTTTGCATAGCTTTTCCAACTGCCTGGAATACTCTTGCCCTAGATTTCTACATGACGGCCATTCAGGTCTACATCTCAACTCAAATGTTACCTCTACAGAGAGGCCTTCCTCGCCTTCACTATTGTATCATACCGTTTTATTTTCTTTAAAGCACATATTGCCATATTAGTTTACTTTTTGTTGTCTGTCTCTTCTGCCTAAAATGTAAGCACATGTAACATGTATATATATCATGTAATGATCAAATCAGAGGAATTAACATATCCACCACCTCAAACATTTATCGTTTATTTGTGTTTGGAACATTCAAAGTCCTCTCTTCTAGCTATTTGAAAACATACAACAAATTGTTAACTGCTGTCACACTACAGTGCTATAAAACACGAGAGCCAATCTAGCCCTACTTTTGTATCCTTTCATTTCTTCCTACCCTCTCAGCCTTTAGTGTCCTCTGTTCTACTTTTTATTTCCATGAGATCAACTTTTTTTTGCTTCCACATATGAATGAGAATATGCAATGTTTAACTTTTTTGTTGTTGTTGGGAGTCTCACTCTGTCACTCAGACTGGAGTGCAGTGGCCACTCCCGGCCACCGCAGCCTCGACCTGCTGGGCTCTGGCGATCCTTCTGCCTCAGCCTTCCAAGTAGCCAGAACTACAGGTGCACTACCGCACCCAGCTAATTTTTTACTTATTGTAGAGACAAGGTATCGCCAAGTTGCCCCAGCTGGTCTCGAACCCACAGGTTCAGGCAATTCACTTGCTCAGTATCCCAGAGTGCTGGGATTACAGGCGAGCCACCGAACCCAACCGTGTTTGTGTCCTGGCTTATTTGACTTAAGATAATGTCCTCCACTTCTGTCCATGTTGCAAAAAAATGACCGGATTTCATTCTTTGTTATGGTTGAATGGTATTCTAGAGTGCGTGAGTATATACTGTACATATCTATATCTACATGCCACTTTTTCTTTATCCCATTTATCTGTTGATGGACATTCAGGTTGATTCCAAATCTTGGCTATTATGAATACTGCTGCAATAAACATGGGGTTGCAGATGTCTCTTCAACATACTGATTTCTTTTCCTTTGGATAAATAACCATTATATGTACAATTATTATATGTCAATTTAAAATATCAATAATTAAATTAAAAATATAATTTTTCTTAAAAAATAAATATAATGTAAGCATAATTATAGCAAGAACTCTTGATTACTATATCTCCAGCACATAGAAAAATATATAAAATTATATCCAACAAATATTTATAAAAATGAAGAACATACAGTAAGATATGATGCTGCAAGAGGCTAAAACCTTCTGGTGACAAACTGTATTTTTTACTGTCCCTTGTAGAGCACTTAATTGTGCATGCTGAGGTAGGGAGGTAGACGGAAGAGTAAAGGAAGTATAAGACACATGAAGTGACATTGTAATTCTCAAGATAGCTTAAAACCTTTCATGCACTTCTTAACCAACTAACTTAAAGGATTCTTTAAATTAGAAAAAAAAAGAGCATTTTTAAAAAGATTTTCACAAAATTTGTGTGGTAATGAGAGCCATGATCTAAAAGATTTAAAAATAAAATGTTACTACAATTGAAATTAAATATTTTTAAATGAATTAAAAAAAATTAAAATCATTTTAAAAGAAAAAAATGTGATTGGGCATGATGGCTCACACCTATAATCCCAGCACTTTGGGAGGCCGAGGTGAAAGAATTGCCTGAGATCATGAGTTCGAGACCAGCCTGGGCAACTTGGTGAGACCTCATCTCTACAGTAAATTTTTTTTTTTAATTAGCCGGGTGTGGTAGTGCATGCCTGTGTGTTCCAGCCGGTTGGAAGGCTGAGGCAGAAGGATCGCCTGAGCCCAGCAGGTCGAGGCTGCAGTGACCGTGACTGTGCCACTGCCCTCCAGCCTAGGCAATTGAGTGAGACTCCAACTCAAAAGAAAAAGAAAAAAGAAGAAAAAGTTTCCTCATCTCTCCACTCAAATTATAAGGAAAAAATAGCCCATTTTCTTTCTTCATTTCAAGAGGAGCAATGGCAGCTGGTGAAACAGAAATGGATAAAAATGTGCTCTAAAACTTCAATTAGAGTCTGAAGAGCAGAGATTAGATAATGCCCATGAAGAAGCCACAATCCTGTGCTCACTTACTATTTTCAAGACCCCTACAATTCCAAGTCATTTGGTCAGTCCGTCCGTTTTTACACTTTCTCACTGAGAAGGCTGGATATTGAAAATGTTATATACCACTTTCACTTGCAAACCTTCCCACTTGGACAAGGCCTTCAAAACCAGAGTGTAATCGTGCAATCTCCCTTCTATGTACCCATAGATAATATGCCTCTGTGTGTGTGTGTGTGTGTGTGTGTGTGCGCGCCTATACTTCTACCATAAATGTAAATAAGGGCGTTAACAGAGATTCTTCTCACCCAGAGAAGGTGTGAACTAGAGCACGAAGGTGTTATGTAACTATAGAGTTTGTAATATTTGCTTGTATCTTAGAAAAAATGCAAAACTGAAAAGCAAAGTGAAGACAAAACCAACAAATAAAACCAGGTACATTTTTTGTTTCCTTTTCCTTTTTTTGTTTTTTGGGGTCAATATTTAAACCTTATGCACACACACATTTTTGCAAGTAATATTTTAAAACTGAAATTAAAGTATTACTAAGGCACAAAGCATACTCCTTAAATTTCCAAAATTTACATGGTTTATAGAATGCATCTAAGTTACTTCAACCCATGTCAAGAAAAATTAATAATACATCAAAACTATGAAATTATATCTTCTGATTAGCTGACTTAATTTTAAGAAATATAACCTAGAGAAATGACCCCAAGAAAAATTATAAGAAACTGCAAAAAACAAGTTCTAACATTCAAAATGAACTGAGTCTTATAGGAAAAAAATGAGAAAAAAATAAAAAATGTGTATATATCTAAAGATCTAAAGATAATATTTAAAGAGCAGAGGGCAAATACCAAAATGTTAACAGAAAACTGAGAAAATAACAGAGCAATTCAACTTCAATATTATTTTAATTTCTCTATTGGACAATCTTGAAGTCCAATGTAGAAAAAAGAGATAATAAACAAGCATCTTGTCATTTTAAATATATTTACATTTCAAGGGTCATATGATGTATATTCCATACTTCAAATTCAAATAAAAATCCAATATGTATAAAAACAAAAAGAATCAGAAAAAATAGGAAAAGTTGTCTGGATTTTCAACATATACAAGATGGATTCTGGAAGCTGTCAAATACAATATTTCTATAAGTGATTTTGAAGATGAGTTGATGTGGAATTTAAAATCTAGTTCTGCTTTAGGAGGCTAAGGTGGAAGGATGGTTTGAGCTCAGGGGCAACATAGCAATACCCTGTCTCTATAAAAAAAAATTAAAAAAAAATTAGCTGGCAGTAGTGGGAAACTACCAGGGGAGAGAGCATACACCTCATCAACAAGGGTACCTGCAGGATGAACATTTATATGCCTAACCCTGAATTGTACCCCACATCTTCAAAATAAAAAAATAAAAATAATAATAAATTAGCTGGGTGTGAGAGCATATGTCTATGGTCTCAGCTACTCAGAAGGCTGCAGCTGGAGGATGGCTTGAGCCCAGGAGTTCAAGGCTGCAGTGAGCTCTGATCACACTACTGTACTCCAGTCTGAATGACAGAGTGAGACCCAGCCTCTAAGTCATAATTTAATTACTTGATGAATAAATTACCTTTGGTTCTGCCTGATGTGTTCATTAATTCCTCTGAATTGTATTCATTCATCAATCAAATGGGGATATTGAACTCTACTTTTTAGGATTGCTATGATTAAGAATAGCATACTTAAGACACTTGACACATAGCAGGTGCTCAGTGCATGCAAGCCTCTGTTATTATGGTATACTTCGCTATAACTGATCTCAGACAGGAAGTAGACTATATGTATCTTACTGAAAGATGACTATTTAACAGCATGAGAGGACTTTTTTATTGGCTAATACACTCTACATATGAGCAACCTACTTCTCTAGCAGTATTCTCTACCCATGGATGGCCAGCTGGGAAAAACTTCAGTTTTTTTGTTTTTGTTTTTTGTTTGAGGTGGAGCCTTACCCTGTCGCCTAGACTGGAGTGCAGTGGCCGCTCCCAGCCACCGCAGCCTCGACCCGCT
>NW_007248142.1:178886-180853 GCF_000164805.1 Carlito syrichta
GGGTCTCGAACCCTCGGGCTCAGGCAATTCACTCACCTCGGCCTCCCAAGGCGCGGGATTACAGGCTGAGCCACCGAGCCCGGCTAAAATTTCAGTTTTAATAGAACAACAGAGCTCTTTTTTCCCTTTTTTTTTTTTTTTTTTTTTTTGCTCTTTTGATAGCTGCTTAAACTCCAGTATGATACTAGGAACATCACACATATCTCAAAATAATATGTAAATCTTGCCTTGAGAACAAAAGAATAATTCCACTCACACAAGAGACTCAGCAGATCAGACATAAGTCAGTTTGATTCTACAGAATCTGACAAAAGTTGGAGCAAGGAAAAAATTATGCCAGAGAATCAAACAAGATTCTACAGGGATGTCAGAAGTAAAACTTATGTGTGGCTGCTACTAAATCTGGTGGGGATATTTTACCTTCTCCAGTACTGACTTGAACCCAAGGACCTTAAGAAAAAATAAACTCACGTTTCTTTTTTAACTCATGTTTAAACTCATGTGTCATTAAATAAAAGTTGTTTTATTTTTTATGTTTTGGGATTCAGCCAGTGTAACTCTGTTCAGTTTATTCAACAAGAGTCCAGAATCCAGAGAATATAAGGAAAGAAAAGGAGCAAAAAAATCCTTCTAATGTTTCTCCCTTCTTCTGGGTACCTCAGAGAAACAGAAATATGCCCGACTCCCAGATATATTATACCTTAGTCCTTTCCCTCCTCTTCTCTTACTATGACACTGTGTCCTTCAGAGTAGCTGTTACACCGCACTTTTCTGTGGCAGTGTCTTGCATTATGACTCACTGCTCCCGTTTATCAGTTTTGCCCAGCAACGTTTCAAGTCTGTTGCTCACTTCTGTTATTGGCTTTAGTCAGCTCGAGGCCTCAGAACAGTTATATCAGAAGGAGAACAGAAGCTGCAGCCACAAGGTCCAGAAGTCAAGGCTATCATTATTACAAGCCATACAACTAAGATCCCATGTCTAACGAGTAGGCCCTGCATTCCACCACCTTGCTTGAAGAAGGAAGGCGAAGAGGAAAAATAAGCCACGGATGTGAAATGATTCGGAGCTTAGATTCTATCAAGAATTTCAAAGGAATAAGCAGTCTGACAGAAACTGTATGATTTAATCTTTCCTTTGTATAGGTCGTTATAACAATTTAGGAACTATATGTCCCCCCCAGCTGTTTTAGAGTAGTTAACTCTCTGGATTTCCCCCAAAGGACGCTAATATAGTTGAATGCTTAGTAAACTATTCTCCGTGACTTGATTCTACCCAAAAAAGAAAACAGAAAACAATATCAAAACAAAAATCACCATTCAATCAGCACTAAAAATCAAACTAGGATTTCTTATTTTCTTTATATACATTAGTTATGTTGAAAAATTAGAATTGGATTGATTTTTGTGCTGGGACACCTCAAGAAGTCAACCTCTTGTATTGCTTTGAAGATGCTCTAGGACTAAGAGAGACTTCTCTTCTACAATACTGCTGGATAGACAGGAAGATCCGGGAGGCCTGTCGGAAGTGGAGTCCACCAGCCGAACTCTGCAAGGTGTTTGAAATACACACACACACACACACACACACACACGGCTGGGCGCAGTGGCCCATGCCTATAATCCCAGCACTTTGGGAGATCGAGGTGTGAGGATAGCCCAGGGGTTTGAGACCAGCCTGAGCAACTTGGTGAGACCTCATCTCTATAATAAATCCAAAAATTTGCCGGGCATGGTGGCAAAATACAAACACACACACACACACACACACACACACACACATGAGTTTTCTTCCATGCATACCAACTTTCTGGACATTGTTTCTCCGAATGGAATTTATTGAATTCCAATGAATGAAGGAAAAACTTTTTTTTTTATTTTTTTTAGTTGGAGTCTCACTCTGTCACCCAGACTGGAGTGCAGTGGCCGCTCTCGGTCACCGCAGCCTCGACCTGTTGGGCTCTGGCGAT
>NW_007248142.1:181023-190005 GCF_000164805.1 Carlito syrichta
GGTAGGTCTCGAACCCGCGGGCTCAGTCAATCCACTCACCTCAGCCTCCCAAAGGCGCGGATTACAGGCTGAGCCACCGAGCCCGGCTGGAAAAACATTTTAAAGGAAAACATTTAAGCCCTTGCCACAGTCACTTTGTCCCCATGATCTCTGCCTTCTTGTCCCTCGCAAATGCCACTGTATAGGAATCTGTTGCCTCCTTGTATGTTTCTGGACCAAATAGGTCTTTTAATTAGACCTGTATTTCACCCTCCTCCAACCTCCAACACACGCACATGTACACATACATGTCTATGAAAGTATCTGAGTTGTTATAACTGAGGTTTCTTAGGTCAGGCAGTATAAGGTTAAAAAGTGGACAGCTGGGCTCGGTGGCTCATCCTGTAATCCCGCACCTTTGGGAGGCCGAGGTGAGTGGATTGCCTGAGCCTGCGGGTTCGAGACCCTCCTGGGCAGCAAGACCTCATCTCAACCATAAATCAAAAACTCAGCCGGGCGTGGTAGCGCATGCCTGAAGTTCCAGCTACTTGGAAGGCTGAGGTGGAAGGATCGCCGGAGCCCAGCAGGTCGAGGCTGCGGTGGCCGGGAGCGGCCACTGTACTCCAGTCAGGGCGACAGAGTGAGACTCCGACTCAAAAAAAAAGTGGAGAAGGAGAAGGAAGGAGGCGGAAGTAGAACAGAGGAAAGAAAAAGGAGGGAAAAGCAGGGGGAAAGGGAATACAGTCTCCCCCCAGATCATGGATTCCTCGTGTTCCTCAAAAAAGGATACGTTTGAACATCAGTCCCCCAAAACAAGCAACCTACTTTTTCTAAATGTTTGTACTTACCATTTCCTGGTTGTCCGTAAACATCAGAAGATGTGAGTCTTTGGCTAAGCAGAATTCCATACTAGAATTCCAGCTCTTTTTCTCCGCTGAGATGTAATAGCAGTGGTTACCATATCTCATCCAGAGGTCTGGGCAGCTAGGACACCTGGCACAAGTAGGGTAATTGGAGCCTAGGAAAGAAGAGAACCTAGTACACATCTTGATCGCCCACTCAGTCTTGGAAATAAACTGGGAGATAAACATGAAATATGGCGGACCCAAGCCTTCCCTGACCCACTACCTTTCAGATGAAGGATTTAGTAAATGTATAACAATGCACAGTCTCAAACTGAATATCTCACGGTGTCCAACTCCATCACTACTGTGTCCATTGTACTAAGCAAGATGTGACAATGACTGAAGGAGCAGGAAAGAGAATGTGGTACAGTCTGCCTGAAAACTGTGGAGATCTTATGCTAGAGATTTCCATGATGTGTATCCGCATACTATCTGTACATGCTCAGTGCACACATTGTGTAACTGCATAAAGTATGTGGCTTAAATCATGCAGAGGCATTCAGAATGCCCAGCCTCAATCTGACATCCCATAATGGTGCATAATAAAAGGAAAGAAACTAGAAAAAGAAAACTTAATTCAAACAAAAGGTTTTGCTTTTTTTTTTTTTTTTTGAGCTGGAATTTCTCTCTATCGCCCAGGCTGGAGTGCAGTGGCACACTCACGGCCACCCGAGCCTCGACCTGCTGGGCTCCGGTGATCCTTCCACCTCAGCCTTCCAGGTAACCAGAACTACAGGCACATGCTACCACACCCAGCTAATTTTTTTTTTTTTTTATTGTAGAAGTGAGGTCTCGCCAAGTTGCCCAGGCTGGTTTCGAACCAACGGGCTCAAGGCAATCTACCCACCTCGGCCTCCAGTTTTGCCTTTTTATTATCACAAATGTGATTATCTATTACCACTAGACATTAAATAAAATACTTATATCCAGTAAAAAAAATTACCTTGGATATTTTTAAAAAGGTTTTCTAACAGAGAAGCATGTCAGATGCTAAAGTGAAAACTGAAAAAATTCTCCTGAGCTCTTTTAGATACAGATCTCATTTCTCTAAAATGGTTGGCTTCTAGTCTATCAAAATGAAAGAGAACTGAATAAGTTTTTGAGGTAATTCCAACCAAGATTCCATAGTTATATTGATTTTCTACTTCCATGAAACATATTTGCATACTCACTAACAGCACAATTCTATGGTGGGCAAGTAAGAGACATCATACCACATGAGTACATGTGCAGGGTGGATTATATATCTATCTGGATTTGGGAGTTAAAAAGTAGAGAAGGTAGTCCTTTCATATAAAGATTAGATAACTTTTCTGTGGGAAGGCCTGGTATGGGATTTGGAAATTGAGCTGTAAAGTTGGCACCTTATAGATTTGTGTGTTTTCCACACACCCGTGACATTACTCTGCCTGTATTAGAAACTCCCAACTTTGGCCAGGTGCCAGTGGCTCACACCTGTAATCACAGCACTTTGGGAGACTGAAGTGAGAGGATTGCTTCAGCCCAGACATTTGAGACCAGCCTGGTCAACATAGCAAGATCTCACCCGTACAAAAAAAAAACAGAAAAGAAAAATATTAGTTGGGAGGCTAAGGAGAAAGGATTGCCCGAGCCCAGGTGGTGGAGGTCAGCCTGGGTGACAGAGTGAGACTCCAACTCGAAAAGAAAAGAAAAGAAATTCCCAACTTCCTAGGAGTCTTTTTCTATCAAAGGTCAGCCTTAAATCTGAGGTAGAGATACTCGGGGTGAACTGTTAGAATTCTAGTGAATCAATTCTGTATAATCTTGTCATCAACTATTATTCCCTAATAACAAACCTAAGCTAGGGCTCTAGATTGTGAGACAATAAACTGAGAGCCCTCTGAATCACCAGATGTAAGGACCTAGAATAACTAAATAAAAATAGTTTTAGAAAATGTGAGAGCACCCAAAGGGCCAAAAAAAATCAGAAAAAATTAAATTATGAACTGTCTGTTATGTAAAACACTGGACCGGCATGGTAGCTCATGTCTGTAATCCCAGCACTTAGGGAGGCCAAGGTGGGAGGATTGCTTGAGCCCAAGAGTTTGAGACTCAGCCTAGGCAGCATAGCAAGACCCTGTCTCTACAAAAAAAAATTTTTACAAAGTTAAGCACCATGAATATTATTAATTATCACAATAAATAAAATATGGCAGTATAGTAAATTGTTTATGGCATAATATAAAATTAAAAGCAATATACAAAATGTATAAGAATACTATAATTAGAACTATTCCAAGCCTCGCTATAGAGAAGGGAAAAAAAGATAAGAGAGATTTTAAGAGGAATCGATTGTAGTTCTGTTAAAAATAAATAAATACTTACACAATCATGATTGTGTCAACGATTAGGAGGCAATAGCCAGGAAACAGTATATTGGTGGTGGGTGATTTATTGGTTTGGATTCTTTGTTATTTTTTACAGTTTCTGTTATGCTATATTGCTTTTATAATATAAAATGGATACAATGAAAAAATAATTTTGATTTAAGTTAGCACTTACCCTGGCACAGAATCCATTTATAAAGCAGAAAACTCATAAGAATTGCAGTCAGAAGACCCAAAGTTACTGTCACAAGGCAAGAAATAGAAGATCTGGAAGAAGAAGCTGCAACAACAGAATGCAAAGCAAAATTCTGAGTTAGAAGAAATGTTAAAAGAAAAGAGATGTTCAGGGAAGATTATCTGGGTTCTTAAAGCAATTTGGCCGAGGAGAAACTGAGATCCAGGCCATAAAGACTCCTTTTCTGGATCTGTCAAGGACTCACTCTGAAGTCTAAAAAAATCACTAACACTTGTATTAAGGAACATAATATATTTATCAATTTAAAGAATACTTTTTCTGCCAGGTGCGGTGGCTCACGCCTATAATCCCAGCACTTTGGGAGACCAAGGTGAGAGGATTGTCTGAGCCCACAAGTTCAAGACCAACCTGGTTGATTTGGCAAGACCTCATCTCTACAATAAATCAAAAAATTAGCCAGTCAGGTGTGGTGGCGTGTGCCTGTAGTTCCAGCTACTTGGAAGGTTGAGGTAAAAGGATCGCCTGAAACCGGGCTCGGTGGCTCAGCCTGTAATCCGCGCCTTTGGGAGGCTGAGGTGAGTGGATTGCGTGAGCGTGCGGGTTCGAGACCCGCGTGGGCAGCGAGACCTCATCTCTACAATAAATCAAAAAATCAGCCGGGCGTGGTAGCGCATGCCTGTGATTCCGGCTACTTGGAAGGCTGAGGCGGAAGGATCGCCGGAGCCCAACAGGTCGAGGTTGCGGTGGCCGGGAGCGGCCACTGCACTCCAGTCTGGGTGACAGAGTGAGACTCCAACTCAAAAAAAAAAAAAAGGATCGCCTGAGCCCAGCAGGTCAAAGCTGCAGTGGTTGTGAGCATGCCACTGCACTCCAGCCTGGGCAACAGAGTGAAATTCTGACTCAAAAGAAAAAAAATAAAAGAATACATTTTTCAAACAAAATAGACAATGGGGCTAAAGAGCTTTTGCACAGCAAAAAAAATAATAATAATAATAGACAATAAACAGACAACCTGCAGAATGAGAGAAAAAATTTGCAAGCTGTGCATTCAAAAAAACCCCTAATATCCAGAGTCTATAAGGAACTCAAATAACTCAACAAGAAAAAGAAAATAACCCTATTAAAAAGTGGGCAAAGAGCCGGGCGCGGGGGCTCAGCCTGTAATCCCGCGCCTTTGGGAGGCTGAGGTGAGTGGATTGCCTGAGCCGTGGGTTCGAGACTCGCCTGGGCAGAGAGACCTCATCTCTACAATAAATCAAAAAATCAGCCGGGCGTGGTAGCGCATGCCTGTAATTCCAGCTACTCGGAAGGCTGAGGCGGAAGGATCGCTGGAGCCCAGCAGGCGAGGCTGCGGTGGCCGGAAGCGGCCACTGCACTCTAGTCTGGGTGACCGAGTGAGACTCCAACTCAAAAAAAATAAAATAAAATAAAAAAATAAAAATAAAAAGTGGACAAAGGACATGAACAGACATTTCTCAAAAGAAGACATGCAAGTGGCTAACAAACACATAAAAAAATGCTTAACATCACTAATCAACAGAGAAATGCAAACTAAAACCATGATGAGATACCATCTCACACCAGTCAGAATGGCTATTATTACAAAGTCAAAAAACAAAAAAAAAAAGATGTTGGCATGGATGTGGAAAACAGGGAACACGTAAACACTGTTGGTGGGAACAGAAATTAGCACAACCTCTATGGAAAATGGTATGGAGATTTCTCTGGAATCAAAAAATAGAACTACCATTCAACCCAGCAATCCACTACTAGTTATCTACCCCCTAAAAAAGACTTTGTTATATCAAAAAGACACCTGCACTCAATTTATTTCAGCTCTGTTCACAGTAACAAAGTTATGGAATCAAATTAAGAGTCCATCAATGAATGACTGGATAAATGAATGACTGGATAAAGAAAATGTGGTATATATATATACAGCCATAAAAAAATGAAATTATGTATTTTGCAGCAACATGGATGAAGCTGGAGGCCTTTATCCTAAGTGAAATAACTCAATCCAAAAAATCAAAATACCACATGTTCTCACTTATAAATGGAAACTGAACAACGGGTAAACATGGAAATGAAGAGAGAAATAACAGACACTGGAGATTTCAAAGGGAAAAGTTTGGGAGAGTGGTGAGGAAAAATTATCTATTAGGTACAAAGTTCACTATTCAGGTGATGGGTGAAGCCCAAACCTCACCATTATGCAACATATCCATGTAGCAAACCTGCACAAGTACCCCTGAATCTATAAAAATAATAACAGAAAAATAAGAATACTTTTTTCCTTTGAGATTTTAGCTTACACACTCTCATACTTAGGTGGTGAGGATATAAATTGGTAAAAACCTCTTTGGAGGACAATTTGACAATATCTCCCAAAATATCAAAGGCATTATCTCTTTGACCCAGACATTTCTCAAAGAGAAATTTTTCTACAGATATTAACACATCTGCAAAATATATTTATAAGGCTATTAATGACAAAATATTTATAGGAGGAAAAAACTGAATACACCCTATCTATCAATTAAAAAAACCAATCAAATACACCTTGATATATCCATAAAGTGAATATACAGCTTCTAACAAAGGGATAAAGACATGCTGCCTTTTTTGGTTTTTTTTTACTGCTATAAAATAATTTTCAAGATCGTTAAGGAAAATAAACATTCTGCAAATATCTGCAAATATATCTGCAAACTCATCCAAGAATTTGATGGTGTTGTTTGCCTCTGGAGAGGGGAAATAGGTCATTAGGGACAAAAGAGGAGGAAGACTTTTTACCTTTTTCTTTTCTCTTTTTTTTTTTTTTTTTTTTTTTGGCACCTTTTGAATTTTGAGCCTTATGAATGTATTATTTATTCAAAATTTAAATAAAGTATAAAAAAATAAAATAACCTACATCTCAGAAGTGCTCTGTAAACTGTTGCTATCAGAGGAGCAATGAGTTTAGGTTGATATCATGTTTTAGGACAGGACACTACTTTGTATTAACTATGTTGCTTACAACCTATATCTAAGGTTGCTATTTTTTGCTTTGTTTTGTTTGAGTTGGAGTCTCACTTTGCCACCCAGGCTGGAGGGCAGTGGCACACTCCCAGCCACCACAGCTTTGACTTGCTGGGCTCAGGTGATCCTTCCTCCCTAGTCTTTCAAGTAGCTAGAACTACAGGCACACAACACCATGCCCAGCTAATTTTTTGATTTATTGTAGAGATGAGGTCTCACCAAGTTGCCTAGGCTGGTCTTGAACTCGTGGGCTCGGGCAATTCTCTCACCTCGACCTCCCAAAGTGCTGGGGTTATAGGTGTGAGCCACTGTGCCCGGCGCTATTTTTTATATTTGAAAAATGGAAGTAATTTCCCCAAACCTTTATTTTAAAATCATAGATGTCTTATAGTCTGATAGTATAGGAATTATGTATAATGAGCAAAAGCCTGTAATGTAATATATTTAGGTTCCAGTTTTGACACCTTTGTTTGGCAATCTTTAATTAGGAAATTAATTTTGTTTATTTGTGCTTCATTTCCTACCTAAATTTGAGACAAATTATTCTGTATATATGTGTGTATGTGTGTGTCTATGAAATATTCTGGACTTCTTAAAATAAATAAATACATAATGAGGTGCCTTAAAAGAGAGAATTCTGCATGATAAACATTTGAACTGAATAACCCCAAAACACTAGATTTCTAGTGACAAAAAAATTTTTCACCATAGAAGAATGTTTAATGAAATAGACAAATGTTCATTTTTTTATGCTAAATGAAAAATGATATCAAAACAAAATTGTATTTGTGTAATTACCACCCAATTCAAAAGAGTAAAAATTTTTTGAATTTATTTTAAATATATACATATTAAAAGACTCTTAATAGTCCAAACTATCAAGTTTCAACTTATCAGTTGTGTGATCTGAAAGTTATACTTTAAGATGCATATTCCTTTTAATTTAATATTTCTGTTCTTTAGAAACCAGCACAAGTATAATCCAAAAGAGGGAAAAAATACAAAAAGTCCAATGTTGTATAATTTTAGCAATAGAAATAAGTCTAAATGCCCAAGTATGTTGCAATGATCTAGCAAATTAAGGCAATACTTTCAAAGGACAACATTTAAAACTAAAATAATAAAACTAAGCAACACAAAGAGAGAAAGCTTGTGATGCTACACTAAAGAATATGCCTTCTTGGAGTTGATTGCCAAAGAAGTAAAATCAAATATTAATTTTGGCATTTACCCTACTATCTGTCTCAGATAGTGTCCTCTCAGGGTTGTACATAAAAAATGATTCTTTTGTCCTCAAGTCACCAGACTCACAGGGACTGCTTGTCTGTAGTGTTCTCGATACCTTTTTTCCTCATCACCATTCTAGTGCAATGCTGTGAGATTTTTTAAAAAGCTAGCTATGTGAGTTAATCTCCTTCCTGATAAAAACCTTATTATTACCCACTAGCAAAATTATGGGTGTCCTCCTTATTTCATAGTCAGATAAATAGCAATACCTAAAATGTAAACAACTAGTTTAAGGTTGCTCCAAAAAAAAAGACTAAAAAGATAAAGTTCTCCAACAAAGTTCTTGCTGTAATCCAGGAGCAAGAAAGATAACAGTATTGTCCTAGTTTGGATTTCTTAGATGGGGTCATAGAAGTGAAGTTAGAAAAAGAATTTATCTGAGGCCTAAAATCAGATTCTACACCAGACACCAAAGTTTAACATTCCAACCCTGGACTTCAAACTGAACCGAAAAGTATTCTCTCAAATTATCCTCAGTTTTTCTGTGCCCTTCACTGCAAACATCTGCTACTCCTCATCCTTAGCCTACAGTCACTGTAACTTGGTTAACTCACCTTTTTGCTGAGGTCTGTAGTCATTCCGGGCTCGAGTTGCTGTGGACAACTCTAACATGGAATAAATAACACTGTCTCTCATCTCCATCTGATATCTTTTACATTCAGTTGAGAGAGTTAAGTTATAAAAGTGTGAAGAGACATATGTCAGTGGGGAAACAGTCCAATCTCTAAACTGCTAGCAGGAAACTTGACAAAAGCAGAAGTAACTTTTCAGGAAATGATTCAAATTCTGGGGCTGCCTATAGAAATTAATAGTCTGAATTGTTCATTTTTTTGCCCCAACATACTCTCTAGAGGCTCATTAAATACATGTTAAATTGATTTCCCCTTCTCACCTAATTCTGTTGAGCAAGGAAATATTGCTCTCAAGTCCAGCAATTGCAATTGTGGAAACTAGAATAAAAAATGAGAGTAGTCCCTAGCTATGAATTTATCTCAAATTTTTTCTCGGCTTTGTTTTCTTCTGAAAAAAAAAATAGGTATATGCCAAATAGGACTGGTTTCATTATTTCTTGGAACTTTTGGGGTAGTGATAGGCAATAAGGGAATAGACTATTGGCTGCATAAGCCTGGAATCATGGGAGAAATGGACTATTGCCCAGAGAAATGTTTTGAGAATGTGACATACACATGTCTTCTCCAAATCATTCCCCCAATTGTGCTCTAATCTTTTTTTTTTTTTTTTTTTT
>NW_007248142.1:190124-197948 GCF_000164805.1 Carlito syrichta
TTCCAAGTAGCTGGAACTACAGGCGCGCGCTACCACACCCGGCTAATTTTTTGATTTAGTGTAGAGATGAGTTCTCGCCAAGTTGCCCAGGAGGGTCTCGAACCCGTGGGCTCAGGCAATCCACTCACCTCAGCCTCCTAAACGCACGGGATTACAGGCTGAGCCACCGACCCTGGCTATGCTCTAATCTTTACAGTGTCAGAAATTCCATTAAATTTTCTCTCCTTGTTGTCTTATTTTTATATGCAAAAACAACTAAAAAGAAGAATAAATTAAACAAATACATAACTCAAGTCTTAGTGATTTATTTCTAGTAGATGAAAATTTAAAGTAAGGAAAACAGAAAGGGCACTGAAACTTTTAAGAATATACAGGTCAGCCAAGCTCGGTGGCTCAGCCTATAATCCCAGTGCTTTGGGAGGCTGAGGTGAGTGGATTGCCTGAGCCCGCGGGTTTGAGACCCGCCTGGGCAACTTGGCAAGACCTCATCTCTACAATAAAATGCAGGGGAACTGCTCCCACTGGGTCTTGGGTTTCCTGAAGGAGAGGTGAATAAGCAAATGACAAAAATAATATACTTGAACACCTGCTTGCTGAACAGATGTCATTTAATGTTAGTCAACAGAAAGCTTTTATACCATTCGTAAAGGGGCAAGGCAAAGAAAATTCCTTCCTGTACATATCCTTTAAAAGTTACCACTATCTAGTGGTCTTAGCAACAAACAAGCCAAGAACACTATCTGCTCTCAGTCAATGAGTCTCTTCATAAAGCCAAAAATGATAGTTTAAGTCCAAAATCCCGAATTACAGTCCTTGAAATGTCTCAAGAAAGTTTCCAAGTGCACATTTCTTCCTGTATCAGGAGTTTTCTCTCTGGTGCTCCTATGACCTTCAAAGCTTCACAATCGCCTTTCTTGTCCAGGTGTCTTCGTTACTTTTCTCTTATCCTGCAGTGTTTATTTCTAAAGAAAACCCAAAAGAAGCTTTTAGTGATGTTTCCCAGGCTGCCAAGGTTGCTTTCTGTCTTTAGTTAATTTATCATAAAAGTATCCAATTAGTATATTATGAATTCAGTGAAAGCCCACTCTATAAACATTAACTTAGAATTTTAACTATAGAATTAAGTAAAAACCTTAACAATTAATCTTCATCCTAAGTCTGTGAAAACAGTGTTATAAATCAGCCTACATAACTCCTAGATAAGTGTTAGAACTTATAATGAATTCATAATGAACTTACTATAAACTTGTGCTTCTTTTTTTTTTTTTTTTTTAGTTGGAGTCTCACTCTGTCGCCTGGACTGGAGTTCAGTGGCCGCTCCCGGCCACCGCAGCCTCGACCTGCTGGGCTCCAGCGATCCTTCCGCCTCAGCCTTCCAAGTAGCCGGAATTACAGGCATGCACTACCATGCCCAGCTGATTTTTGGATTTATTGTAGAGATGAGGTCTCACTGCCCAGGCGGGTCTCAAACCCACGGGTAATCCACTCACCTCAGCCTCCCAAAGGCACGGGATTACAGGCTGAGCCACCAAGCCCAGTTAAACTTGTGCTTCTAAAAAACCCTATGTCTAAACACTAACCTACATAATTCTAAATCAAATATGGAGTGAATACACATATTATTTTTTACTCAAACAATATCTAGTAACTTATAACCAAGTGAAAGAAAGCATTCTTGATGTGCTTCAGAGTTTAACCCTTGCATATGTTAGAAAAGGCCAAACGGCATAGTGGGAAATGAAAAAATGGACCATGACATTTCCAGGTGAGCTGTGAGTACTTCATAAAAACATGCCATTTTCTTCTTCCAAGACTGCACAGAATTCTTTGGCCGTACCAACAGCAAAGACGGAAGACAGAAGGGCCTCAGCTGCCCCAGGCTCGCTTTGCGGCCGGGGGTCCTCAGCACACCTGGACTTTGTCAATCAGGTGGGCCTCCAAGGCTGGCTCCCAACAATAAAAATCAAAAATTAGCCGGGCATGGTAGTGTGCCCCTGTAATTCCAGCTACTTGGAAAGCTGAGGCAGAAGGATCACCAGAGCCCAGCAGACTGAGGCTGTAGTGGCCAGGAACGGCCACTGCACTCCAGCCTGGGTGACAGAGTGAGACTCCAACTCAAAAAAATTAAAAAAATAAAAATATAGGTCACTAATACAGACCACATAAAGAACAGGGGAAGGAGAAGAAAAACAGGGAGTGCATATTAACAAAAAATAACATATTTCTTCTTCCAGCTGTAACAGAGTAATATATTAGATTTGCTCTCCAACCAAAATATCATCCATGACTAATTACATCAAGTAACTATTTTCAGAAACACATAGGAAGTACTGTGATCCTTGAGAGAACAGAAACATCCAAAAATGAGCGCTATGAACATCCTGGCTTTCGACCTAGGGCCATTTTCTGGCACAGAGCAGGAATCCTAAACAGAACAGCAGTCTCACTAAAACCAGGAGACAGAGATTGGAATTTTGAGCTATTTCAATGGCTGGAATTTGCAGAGGAAGTTAACTTACAAGAGACAGCTGCACAGAGAGCGGTGTCCAGAAGACTCTGTGGTAGTTTTAAGATAGTTAAAAAAAAAAAAAAAAAAAGACAAACATAGGAACTAGGAGCTCTTTGAAGAAACAGTTAATTCTAGAGCCCGGAAGGGAAAATACAAGATATATATATATCTGTGACTATATATATTTATCTGTGGCTATATATCTGTGGCTAAGTGCTAGGCTGTACAGACATAAGACAAAACTCTGCAAGTCCTAACTGCCATGCCTTCTGCAGGGCCAAGACCTGAACGGTGAGAATAGAGGCAGTACATTGCTTAGCAGCAGTAACTGAAAACAAAACAAAGCTTGACAGACCAAAAAGATGCACCAGTAGTTTAGCTGCCTCTGACAACAAATTTTGATGCTCTTAAAATGAAGGCAACATTAAACAAAATGTGTTCTACATGTACCGTGGAATATTATTCAGTCTTAAAAAAGAAGGCAATTCCGGCATACGTTACAACATTGATGAACTTGGAGGACATTATCCTAAGTGAAATGAGCCAATCACAAATGAACAAATACTGTGCAAGTCCACTTACTTGAGTTATCTAAAGTAGTCAAGTTTATAGAAACAGGAAGCAGAATGGTGGTTGACAGGGGCTGGGAGGGAGGAGAAAAGGGGAGTTCTTCAGTGGATATAAAGTTTCAGTTTTGCAAGATGTAAAAGTTCTGGAGATACATTACACAACAATGTGAATATACTTGTATTAGTTTGCTTCCCTTGCCATAACAAAACATCATAGACTGGGTGACTTAAACAACAGCAAGTTATTTATTTTCTCACAGTTCAGGAGACTAGAAGTTCAAGATCAAGTTGCCAGCAGGGTTGATATCTGCTGGAAACCTATCCTCAAATGGCCTTTCCTCAGTGTGTGTGTGTGTGTGTGTGTGTGTGTGTGTGTGTGTGTGTGGTGGGTGGAGGAGGGGGAGAGACAGAGAGAGAGAGAGAACTGGCTTCTGTCTATCAGGGCCCCCGCCCTTTTGACCTCAATTAACTTTACTTTCTTAAAGGCTCCATTACCAGATACAGTCACACTGGAGATTAGAGCTTCAACATATGAATTTGGGGAAAACACAAATATTCAGTTCATCATAATACTTAACACTACTGAACTCTATGCTTAAAAATGGTTAAGATAGTTTAAAAAAAAAAAAAAAGACAAACATAGGAACTAGGAGCTCTTTGAAGAAACAGCTAATTCTAGAGCCCGGAAGGGAAAATACAAGATGCACTTGGAGTGCCTTTTAACCTTAGAAAATAAGGAAGTTTAAAAAATAAGAACATATGGAGCATCAGGACAGGAACCAGCCTTAAAAAGATCCAGTGGAAATCTGAACAACAAAATAAATAACAGTTTGGATTATAAGTGAAGGGGAAAAAAAAAATCTATGAAGTCATACTGATTTAAATAAATAAACAAGTAAATAAATGAGGGGGAAATGACAAATCTTCCTCACAGAAGAACCCAGATAATATATGTAGATACTCCCCCTTCAGGATATGGAATTTGATTTTCCTCCCTTTGAGGGTGATCAAGGTTTATAGACTTGCTTCCAAAGAACAAAGTAAGGATAAGGGAAAATAGTAACTTCACAGTAGAGAAATCTGCCGAACAACCACATGAACAGGGCTGACTCTGTGAGCCACCAGATATCGTGGTGCTTCTGATATCATGTACTCCTTGATATGATACAATAAAAAGGGCACCTAATCACTAAGGTAATTTCCCCAAAATTCATAACCTTACTCTAAACATAAAAGATAGAAATCAGATAACTCTAAGTGAACTCTAAGTTGAGGGCTATTCCACAAAAAATCTGACCAATGCAAATATATGACCATCTTCAAATATATGAAGATCATGAAAAATAAACACGGAGAAATTTTCATAGACCAGAAAAAGCTAAATAAATATGACAACTGAATCCAACGTGTCATCCTGGATTGATATTGGAACAGAATAAGACAATAATGAAAAACTGGTGAAATTCAAATGAAGTCTGGAGTTCAAAGATTTAGAAGAAAATATAGTCATATTTAATAAGTTAAAGAATCTCAGCAGAGAAGAAACTACAAAAAAGGAAGCAAGCAAATATTACAGAAAAAATGATAGTCATACTTTTGAAAAAAGAACTAAATGAAATTAACAGCAAATTAAAGGACACAGAAGAAAAGGTCAATAAATATAAAGATATATTGTTAGAAATTACTCAGTATGAAGAACAAAAGAAAAAACTGGGGAAAAATAAACAGAACCTCACTTAACTGTAGGACAATAGAAAATGATATAACATAAGTGAAATTGAAGTCCCAGAAATGAAGGAGAAATATAATGGAATAGAAAAAATAACTTGAAGAGCTAATTATTTATATATTTTATGTATAAATAATTTTAAATATATTTTAAACATTGGCAAATCTTTCCCAGATTTGTTTTCTTACAAGTTTAAGAAATTCAATAAACCCCAGTCAAGATAAACATAAGGAAAATCACATATAAGTATATCATCTAAAACTGCAGAAAACTAAGGATAAAGAGAAAATATTGAAAAAAGCCAGAGAAAAATAGCAAATTATTAATGGGGAAGAGTAGCCTGAATGAGAGCTGAATTTTCCTCAGAAGCCAAAAAGGAGAGAGAGAATGAAAAGCCATCATTAGAATAGAAAATAGTAAGACTGTCAATACAGAAGTCTACATGTATCAAAAGTATTCAGTAGAAGGGAAGAGGAAATAAAAGCATTTTTAGAACAAAGAAAACAGAAATTTTTTTCGTGAATAATCCAGCACTACAAGACATGCTAAAGTACTTAAAAAGGAAATATCACTAGATGAAAACTTAGATCTAAAGAAAAGATTAAAGAGCAACAGTAATGATATGTATATATAGGTACATATAAAATATTATATTTTCTTTTCTCTATATTTTTAAAAGAAACAAAGAAAGAAAAACAGACAAGACAAATTGTAAACAAACAGTAAAAAGATAGACATAAAGCCAATCATATCAATAACTGAATTCATCATAAATGGATTAACATACCAAATAAATGGCAGAAGTTGTTGGGCTAGAAAAAAAGCAAGAACCAATTCCATTCTGCCTATAAGACATACAGTTTAAATATAATGACACAGATAGGTTGAGAGAAAAGTACAAAAAACATATAATATGCAAACAGTAAGCGAAAGAAACCTGGAGTGATGTATTAGTTTCCTATCACTGCTATAACAAATTATCTGCCACAAACTTAGTGACTTAGATTTATTTTCTTAAAGTTCTGGGTATTAGAAGTGTAAAATCAGGGCTGCTTTTACTTTTGGAGTCTTGGCAGAACTGCTTTACTTCTGAGGCTATTTCAGAGAAGAATCCACTTCCTTCCTTGACTTTTCCAGCTCCTGTAGCCTGCCTGCATTTTTCGGCTTGTGGTTTCTTCTGCCATGTTCAATGTGTACCATTCCAACCTCTGCTTTTACTATCACATCTCCTTTTTCTGACTTTTGACTCTGTTACCTCCCTCTTACAATTACCCTCATGATTACATTAAAACCACCTGAACAATCCAGCATAATCTCTCCATCTCAAGATTCATCACTTAATCATACCCACAAAGTTTCTTTTGTCATAAAAGGTAACATGTACATGGTTCCAGGGATTAGGACATAAACATTTTGGGGATGGGAAGGATATTAGTCAGCATGTTATTATAAGACCTAAAAAGTCTGAGCACAGTGGTTTCTGCCTGTAATCTCACTGAGGCGGAAGGACTGCTTGAGACCAGTCTAGGCAACATAACAAAACCTCATCTCTACAAAAAAATCCAAAACATTAGCCAGGTGTGGTGGCATGCGCCTGCAGTCCCAGGTACTTGGGAGACTGAGATGGAAGGATTGCCTGAGCCCAGGAGGTCAAGGCTGCAGTGAGTCCTAATCGTGCCATAGCACTCCAGCCCGGGTGACAAGAGTCAGATCCCAACTTAAAAAACAAATAAACAAACAAAAAAAAAAAACCACTAAACCAGGCGAAGTGAGGACCAGTAAGAGACCCAAACTTCACCTGTCTGTAGACCTCTTATATATCTAATCCTGACTTGTATCCCACATTTTTTAAATTAAGAAAAGACAAAATATGCCTTCTCAGTCTTTTGGCTAAGGTCAAGTGCTTAAAAAAAAAAGATAAAATGGAAAAGTGTAAAGCAGTATATTTCATAATTTTATGTGTCACTGCATCAAGAATACATAACTATAAATGATCATGTACTTAATTTACAACTTCAAAATTGTGAATTAGCTGGGCTCGGTGGCTCAGCCTATAATCCCGCGCCTTTGGGAGGCTGAGGTGAGTGGATTGCCTGAGCCCGCAGGTTCGAGACCCGCCTAGGCAACTTGGTGAGACCTCATCTCTACAATAAATCAAAAAATTAGCCGGGCGTGGTAGCGCTCGCCTGTAGTTCCAGCTCTTTGGAAGGCTGAGGCGGAAGGATCACCGGAGCCCAGCAGGTTGAGGCTGCAGTGACCGGGAGCGTGCCACTGCCCTCCAGCCTGGGCAATAGAGGGAGACTCCAACTCAAAAAAAAAAAAAAAGAGAGAAATAAAATTCTTTAATAAAAAAAAATATGTGAAGCAAAAACTGACTAAATAAAAGGAAATAAACAAGTTCATAATCATAGTTGGAGATTTAAACACCCCTTTCTTAGTAACTGATAAAACTATTAGACAAAATTCAGTAATAATATAAAAGTCTCAACACCAATATCAACCACCTTGACCTAATTAAAGTTTACCCAAGAAAATGACATCCAATAGTTAAAGAATACACGTTTTTCAAGTGTAAATAAAATGTTCACAAAGATAGATTACATTTTGGTCCAAATACAAGTTTCAAGACATTTCAAAATATTAACATTTTACGGATAGATTCTATAACACAATGCAATCAATAACAAGAAAAAAATCTAGACAATTCCTAAATATTTGGAAATTAAAATGCATACTTGCAAATAACACATGAGTCAAAAAAAAAATAAAGAAAATGTTAAGATATTTCAAATTAGCTGGGCTAGGTGGCTCAGCCTGTAATCCTGCGCCTTTGGGAGGCTGAGGTGAGTGGATTGCCTGAGCCCGCGGTTTCGAGACCCGCCTGGACAGCGAGACCTCATCTCTACAATAAATCAAAAAGCCAGACGTGGTAGCGCCTGCCTGTAATTCCTGCTACGTGGAAGGCTGAGGCGGAAGGATCGCCCGAGCCCAGCAGGTCGAGGCTGTGGTGGCCGGGA
>NW_007248142.1:198002-211167 GCF_000164805.1 Carlito syrichta
GCCACTGCACTCCAGTCTGGGTGACAGAGTGAGACTCCAACTCCAAAAAAAAAAAAAAAGATATTTCAAATTAAATGATTATAAATTCAGAAAATTTATAAAACATAGCTAAAACAGTGCTTACAGTGAATATTGTAGCTTTCAATAAATACAACTCAAAATTTAAAAATTTTAATAAATAATCTAAAATTACAATTTAAAAGGTGGAATAAAAGAGTAAATGAGAATCAAAGTTAGCAGAAGAAAAATCAGAATTCTAAAATCTTGAATCAATAAAGGACCCAAAAAATCGAAAAATTAACAAAGCTAAAATTTGACGTTCTGACAAGATTAAGACAGATAAACTTCTAACAAGACAGATCAAGAGGAGTGACATCAGCAAGAAAACTGACTAGACGGTCTCAACCCTTATACCTTCACAAAAACAATGATTTAACAATTGCCCACAGATCAAAATAGCGCTGGGAGAGGTCTGGAGTACAATTAAAAAGCTGCTGCAACCTACTGAAGCAAAAACTCTGGATGGCCACACAGAAAGCGTAGGAAGCGTTTTACCTGTGTAACTCCATTTCCCAAGCTGGCACAGCTCGGCACCAAGAGACTCACAACCTCTCCACATGGAAGAAAAAGAGAGCAGGAGAAACCAAGTAACCTTTGCCACCAAGGACTCATCACCACTGCCATGAACAACCACAGCCCTGGTTGCCAACGGTGCTCCCTAGTCTTTACCAGTGCTGAACCCAGCTAAAGGAGCTTCCCAGAACCCACACTGCTGTATTCCCCAATCCTCAAAGCCAAAGTCTTGGCTGAAGCTGTTTCCCCAACCCAACCCCAGCACAGCACATGTGTGCCCACCTACCAGACCCAATGCCACTACACATGCCCTGGTATTGGTACCTATGTGTGTCCCTACAAGTCCTCAGACCCGCACTGAGCCAGTGCACCATGCACCCCACCCAGACAGTGCCCTCGTATCCAGCCACATATGCATGACTTTTCCCTAGGGAAGCCAGCCTGTAAAATCAAAAGAGGTGACTGCTCCTTCAAATGTGTAGACACCAATGCAGGGCTACAGAGAGAATGAAAAATTAAGAAAATATGACATCACCAATAAATATTCAGGAACCAACCCTAAAGAGGTCTGGAGATCTATGAATTACCTGATGAGGAATTCAAAATATATGTTTTAAAAAAGGTCAACAAGTTAAAGACAAAGATTGACAACTCAGTGCTATCAGGAAAATAATACAGGAACAAAAAAGTTTAGCAAAGAGCTATAAATCATAAAAAGAAGAAAACAAAAATTATGAAGCTGAAAAATAAAAGTGAAACGAAAAATGCATAGAGAGCTTCAACAGCCGAGTTAATCAAGCAGAAGAAGGATTCACCAAATTTAAAGCCAGATCATTTGAAATTATCCAGTCAGAGGAGAAAAAAAATGAAAAAGAGTGAAGAAAGCATCAGAATTTGTGGGACACAAAGGAATAAGCCAATATACACATTATGGAAGTTCCACAAAGCGAAAAAATAGAAAAATAAGCGAAAAACCTTTGTAACAAATTAATGATCGCAAACTACCAAAGCTGAGGGAAGATTATAGACATCCGAAGCCTTTTAAAAAAATCCCAACTAAGTTAAACATAAAGAAGTCTACACAGAGGCACATTATAATTAAATTGTTAAAATTCAGAGAATTTTGAAAGCAGCAAGAGAAAAGTGACTCATCACATATGAAACTATCAGGAGATTTCTCAGCAGAAACCTTAGAGATGAGGTGAATGGGAAGATATATTCCAAGTACTGAAAGTGAAAACAGTCAACCAAGAATACTATGTTTGGGGAAATTATCTTTTAAAAATTAAAGGCAGCTGGGTTCGGTGGCTCAGCCTGTAATCCCACACTTTGGGAGGCCGAGGTGAATTAGTTGCCTGAGCCCGCAGGTTCGAGATCTGCCTGGGCAACTTGGTGAGACCCATCTCTACCACAAATCAAAAACTAGCCAGGCGTGGTGGCGCACGCCTGTAGTTCCAGCTACTTGGAAGGCTGAGGCGGAAGGATCGCTGGAGCCCAGCAGGTCGAGGCTGCGGTGGCCGGGAGCGGCCACTGTACTCCAGTCTGGGTGACGGAGCGAGACTCCCACTCAAAAAAAATGAATAAATAAAGGCAGATTAAGCTTTTTCTAGACAAATAAAAATTGAAGTTCATCACCATTAGATCTGCCTTATAAGAAATGCTTTTAAAAAATGCTTAAGCCGGGCTCGGTGGCTCAGCCTGTAATCCCATGCCTTTGGGAGGCTGAGGTGAGTGGATTGCCTGAGCCCGCGGGTTCGAGACCCGCCTGGGCAGCGAGACCTCATCTCTACAATAAATCAAAAAAATTAGCCGGGCGTGGTAGCGCATACCTGTAATTCCAGCTACTTGGAAGACTGAGGCGGAAGGATCGCCGGAGCCCAGCAGATCGAGGCTGCGGTGGCCGGGAGCGGCCACTGCACTCCAGTCTGGGCGACAGAGTGAGACTCCAAGTCAAAAAAAAAAAAGAAAAAAAGCAAAGCAAATTCCTACAAAAATTATTAAATAATAAAACAGACAGTAAGAGAGAAAGAGAAGAACCAAAGAAATAAAGCAATTAGGCCAGACGTGGTGGCTCAAGTCTGTAATCCCAGCACTTTGGGAAGTGGAGGTGGGAGGATTACCTGAACCCAGGGGTTGGAGACTAGCCTCGGCAACTTGGCGAGACCTTGTCTCTACAATATATCAAAAAATTAGCTGAGCATGGAGGCACACGTCTGTAGTTCCAGCTACTTAGAAGGCTGAGGTGGAAGGATCGCCTGAGCCTACAGGTCGAGGCTGTGATGGCTGTGAGCATGCCACTGCACTCCAGTCTGGGAGTCAGAGTGAAACGCCACTAAAAAAAAAAAGAAAAAGAAAAAGAAAAAGAAAGAAAGAAAGCAATTAACAAAATGATAATACTAAGTCCTCATTTATCAAGAGTTACTTTAAATAAAAATGGATTTTAAAAATGGATTTTAAACTTGTCAATCAAAAACCATACAGTAGCTGAATAGATTTTTTTAAAATCAAGATCCAGCAATATGCTTTCTATAAGAAATTCTCTTTAGATTTAAGAACACACATAGGCTGAAAGTGAAGGCAACAGAAAAGGTATTCCACATAAAAAGGAACTAAAAAAGAGGAGGAGTAGCTATACTTACATCAGATAAAATAGACTTTTAAAACTATCTCTAAGGTCAGGTGCAGTGGCTCACACCTATAATGTTAGCACTTTCAGAAGCCCAGGTGAAAGAATTGCTTGAGTCCAGGAGTTTGAGACCAATCTAGGTAACATAGCATGACTTCATCTCTACAAAAAAATCAAAAATTAGCTGGGCGGTGTGGGCACACCTGTAGTTCCAGCTACTCAGGAGGCTGAGGTGGAAAGATCACCTGAGCCCAGGAAGTTGACGCTGTGGTGAGCAGTGATTATGCCACTACACTCCAGCCTGGGCAACAAGGTGAAACTACAACTCAAAAAAAAAATAATTTTATAATGATAAAAGGGTCAATTCATCAGGAATATATAACAATTATAAACACATATGTACTAAATATCATAGAAATGAATATAAAAGACAAATATTGACCCATCTGGAGGGAGAAATTGACCACAATACAATAATAGGCAACTTCAATATCCCCACTTTCAACAATAGTTAGAACATGCAGACAAAAAAATTAATAATGAAAACATCTGACTTGAAAAACATAATCAAACCAAATACCTAACAGATATATACAGAACTTTCCACCAACATCAGAAAAATACACATTCTTTCAAGCACATGGAACATTTTCCAAGATAGATCACGTCAGGTCACAAAACAAGTGTTAACAAATTTAAGATCAAGGTTATTCAAAGCTGGGCTCGGTGGCTCAGCCAGTCATCCCGTGCCTTTGGGAGGCTGAGGTGAGTGGATTGTCTGAGCCCGCGGGTTTGAGACCCGCCTGGGCAGCCAGACCTCATCTCTACAATAAATTTAAAAAAAAAAAAAATTAGCCAGGCGTGATACCACGCACCTATAATTCCAGCTACTCAGAAGGCTGAGGCGGAAGGATCGCCGGAGCCCAGCAGGTCGAGGCTGCGGTGGCCGGGATCGGCCACTGCACTCCAGTCTGGGCGACAGAGTGAGACTCCAACTCAAAAAAAAAAAAAAAAATCATTCAAGTGTTTTTCCAACCACAATTGAACAAAACTAGAAACAGTAATAATAATAAAATGAAAAGATCCATATATATGTGAAACCAACCAACATACTCTTGAACAACCATTAGATAAAAGAGGAAATCAAATGGTATTTTAAAAGTATCTGCAGACAAATAAAAATGATAACACAAACCACCAAAATGTATGGGATGCAGTAAAAACTGCACCAAAAGGAACGTTTCATCAACAAACATATACATTCAAAAAGGAGAAAGATAAGTGAACCCTGAACAATTACCATAAAACTATAAGAAAGGGATTGGCTGTAGTGGGAAACTGCCAGGGGATGGAGGGGGCACACTTCACCAATAAAGGGACCTGATATCAAACCAGGTGACATGGAGACCAAAGCGAGGCCCAAACTTTACCTGCACAGTGACCATTGGCATATCTGACCCTGAATTGTATCCCACATCTTTAAAATAATTTTTTTTAAAAAGCAGAAAGAGCTCAAATAAACGATGTAACTTCATATCTCAGGAAACTAGAGAAAGAACTAAGCCCATGTTAGCAGAAGGAAGGAAATAATATCAGCAAAAGCAAATCAACCAGATAATTAATAATTTGAAAAAAACCTACAAAAGTAAGAGTTGATTTTTTTGAAAAGATAAAATCAGCAAACCCTTAGCTAATCTAAGAAAAAAGAGAGAAAACTCAAATAAAATAAACAATGAAAGAGAAAGCATTATAATGAATGCTTCAGAAACAGAAAGAAAGGATAATAAGGGACACTTATGAACTGTATGCTCAGTCTCCACTTCCAAGATGGCACCTTGTTGCTGCACCCTTCACAGGGAATGAACACTTGTCCTCACATGGCAGAAGGCAGAAAAGCAGCAGGGGCCTAGATAGTTTCTTTCAGTCTTTTTATGAGGCCACTAATTCCATTCATGAGGGCAGAGCCCTCATCACCTCCTAAAGGTACCACCTCTTAATACTATCATATTGGCAATTAAGCTTCAACATATACATTTTGGGGGACACATTCAGACCACTGTGCTACTAACATGGCCTATATATTCAATGTAATCTTTATCAAAATCCCAATGGCATTATTTCTAAAATTCATAAGAACAATCCTAGAACTGATGTGGAACCACAAAAGACCTGAAATAGCCAAAGCAATCTTGAGCAAGAACAAAGCTGGGGCATCACACTTCCTAATTTCAAAGTATATTACAAAGCTACAGTAATCAAAATGGTATGGTACTGGCATAAACACAGACATAGACCAATGGAGCATAATAGAAAGCCCAGAAATTAACCCATGCATTTACAGGCAAATGATCTTTAACAAGGGTGCCAAAAGCAAACAATGGCTAAAAGATAGTCTCTTCAATAAATGGTGTTGGGAAAACTGAATATCCACACACAAGAATGAAATCTCACACAATATGCAAAATTCAACTCAAAATTAATTAAAAGTTTAAACATAAGGCCTGAAACTGTAAACTATTATAAGAAAACGGGATAAAGCTTCTTGACATAAAAGGAATCTGAAGAGACAAGGAAAAAAGTTTCTTGACATTGGGCTGGGCAATGAGTTTTTGGATATAACCACCAGCAACAACATCAAAAATAGACAAATGGGATTGCATCCAATTTAAAAGCATCTGCACTGTAGAGGAAATACTCGACAGAGTGGCAAGGCAACCTATAGTATGGGAGAAAATATCTAAAGCATAGAGCTGATGCTGGTACATATCCAAAATATGTAAGGAATTTATACAACTTTTTTGTGATAGGGTCTTGCTATGCTGTCCAGGTTGGTCCCAAACCGGCTTAAGCAATCCTCCAGCCTCATCCTCCCGAGCAGCTGGGACTACAGGCATGTGCCACTGCACCTGGCTTCATACAACTTAATAGTCAAAAAAAAAAAAAAAAAAAAAAAAGGTCAAAGGATCTTAATAAATTCTCAAAAGAAGAAATATGAATGGCCAACAAATTAACAAAAAGATGCCAAACATCACTAATCATCAAGGAAATGAGAGTGAAAATCACAATGGGCTACCACTTCACACCTGTTAGAAGGGCTATTATCAAAAAGACAAAAAAATAAGGGTTGGAGAGGATGTATAGCAAAGGGGAAAATTGAACACTGTTGTTAGAAACATAAATTGTACAGTAATTATGGGAAACACTTTGGAGGTATTACAAAAAACTTCAAATAGAACTACCATATAATCTAGCCATCCCACGTACAGGTAGATGTGCAAAGGAAACAAAACCAATATCACAAAGAGATATCTGCACTCACATGTTTATTGAACCACTGTTCTCAATATCCAAGATATGGGAAATAGCCTGTCTGTCAATGCCTGAAGGGATAAAGAAAATTTCACATATGTATACACACAGACACTGAAACATTATTCAGCCTTAAAAGAGGAGATCTTGCCATGTGCAATAACATGTTGAAGCTGGAGAACATTATACTAAGCAAAATAAGCCATACATAGGAAGGCAAATACTGTGGGATCTCACTTACATGTAGTATTTAAAATAGCCCAAACTCACAGGAGCAGAGAGTAAAAAAGTGGTTTCCAGGGACCAGGGAGAGGAGGAAAAAGTTTCATTTATGTAAGTTAATTAAGTTCTGGAGAACTATTGTACAGTAATGTGACTATAGTTAACAATATTATATTTTATCCTTGAAATTTGTGAAGAAGGTAGATTGTAAGTGATCTTACCACCAAAAAAAAAAAAGAAGAAGAAAAAAATGTGGTGATGGATATGTTAACTAACTTGTGACTATTTCAGAATAGATACATACATCAAACATCATTTTATATCTGAAATATATACCACTTTTATTTGACAGTTATATCTCAATAAAGCCGGGGGATAAATCTATCCTTTTGTTTGGCAAGGACAAAATGAAAATGGAAATAATGGTGATGGAAAAAATGTCTAAGACTGATCAAGAAATAAAGGAAAAAAACACAAATTACTAATATCAAGAATGAAGAAAATATATCGCTAAACATTGTAAAGACATTAGAAGGATAATAAGTGAATATTGTATCTTTATGCCAATGCATTTAACAAGTTAAATCAAGTAGACAAATATATTTTTTAAAGCACAGTTGAACAAACTGACACAAAAAGAAACAGAAATTTTTGAATAGCTCTGTTTCCGCTAAGGAAATTGAACTGGTTAATACAAACCTTTCCATTAAAAAAACTTCATGCTCAGATGACTTCAATAGCATATCATGTTAAACTTTAAAAAATAAATTAAGGCCGGGCACGATGGCTCATGCCTATAATTCCAGCATTTGGGGAGGCTGAGGTGAGAGGATTGCTGGAGCCAATGGGTTCGAGAGCATCCTGGGCAACTTGGTGAGACCTCATCTCTACAATTAAAAAAAAAAAAAATTAGCCAGGCATAATAGCACGTGCCTGTAGTTCCAGTTACCTGGAAGGCTGAGGCAGAAGGATAACCTGCAGCGGTTGTGAGCGTGCCACTGCACTCCAGCCTGTGCAACAGAATGAGACTCCAACTCAGAAAAAATTTAAAAATTTAAAAATGAATTACACAGCTCCTTCAGAAAATAGAAAATTTAAGTATACTCTGTCAGTTTGGTGTACGAGGCCATCAAGACCCTGATACAAAACCTGACACACACACACACACACACACACACACACACACACACACACATACACAATTGCAAGAGAGAAAATTACAGACACCAACCTTCATAAGTAACAGACATCAAAATATTTAACAAAATAATCTATAGAAATATACGAGAAATAAATCATCATGACAAAGCATGGCTTATCCCCAAAATATGAGATGTTGGTTTACCTTTTTTTTTTTTTAAAAGACAAGGTCTTGCTACATTGCCCAGAGTGACGCGCAGTGGCTGTTCACAGGCACCATCCCACTACCGATCAGCATAGGAATTTTGACTTGCTCCGTTTGTGACCCGGGCAGGTTCACCCCTCCTTAGGCAACATGGTGGTTCCCCCATCCCAAAAGGTCACTAAGTTTGGATGCCAAACTTAGTATGGACACCCTATCAGCAAAATGCACTACAGCCCAGAACTCCTGAGTTCAAGCATCTTCTGTCCTCAGGCTCCCGAGTAGTTGGGACTACAGGCATGTGCCACAGTGGCTGGTGTTGGTTTAACGTTCTAAAAGCGATCGACGTAATTTACCATATTAACAGAATAAAGAAGAGAAAAGAGATCATGTGAACTGACACATTTTCTTTTAAAGCACTGAAAAAATTTAACACCCATTCAGAATAAGGTCTGCAAAAGAATAAAAGGAAACTTTCTAAATCTGTTAATGGCTTCTACATAAGACCTACAACTAATAACATACTTAAGGTGAAATGCTGAATGCTATACCAGAAATATTAAAAACAAGTCTCTACTCAACACTACTGAAAGCCCAGAGAAGAAAAAATGAATAAGAGGTGAAAAAGATGAAGTAGAATTGATCAGTGAAGCCATCTGGGTCCAAAGTTTTCATTGTGTAAAGATTTTAACTATAAATTCCGTCTCTTTAGTGGATAGTAGAATATATGTTATCTTTTTTATTTTAAGTAAACTTGGGTAATTAATGTCTTTCAATAAATTTGTTATTTTCATTTAAATCAGGGATCAGCAAAGTTTTTCTGTAAAAGACTCTATAGGAGATATGTCAGACTTTTCAGGCAATTTGATCTCTCATTAAGTATTCAACTCTGCCATTGTAGTACAAAAACAGTCATCGATAAAATGCAAAAAAATAGTGTATCTGTGTTCCAATAAAGCTTTATTCGGAAAACAGATGGCAAGTCAGATTTGGCACACAGGCCAAACTTTACCAACCACTGATCTAAGTTGCCAAATTTATAGGCATAATTTATAGGCATAAATGTTATCTTGTTATTCTAATGGATGTAGAATCTGTAGTGACTTTACCTCTCTGAGTTCTGATATTAGAAATGTGTGCCTTTCCTCTAATCCATTTGTGCAGATGTTTATTAATTGTATTGGTCACTTTAAAAAAGCAACTTTTGTTTCCATTTTCTCTGTTGTTTTTCTTTTTTATTACATTAACTTCTTTTGCATCTTTCTAAGACCTTTCTTTTGCTTACTTCAAGACTAATTTGCTCCTCTTCTAGTTCCTCAAATGAAAGCTTATGTCATTCAAATTTAAGATCTTTTTTTTTTCTTTTTTCTTTTTTTTCTGAGTCGGTGTCTCTCTCTGTTGCCCAGGCTAGAGTGCAGTGGCACAATCATGGCCACCACAGCCTTGACCTGCTGGACTCAAGCAATCTTTCTGCTTCAACCTTCCAAGTAGTTGGAACTACAGGCATGCTCCACCACACCCGGCTAATTTTTTTATTTACTATAGAGACGAGGGCTCACTGTGTTGCCCAGACTGGTCTCAAATCAGTGGACTCAGGCATTCCTCTCACCTTGACCTCCCAAAGTGCTGAGACTACAGGTGTGAGCCACCACACTCACCACACTTTTCTTTTTTCTAAAATAAGCATTTTAACGCTATAAATGTCCCTCTAAACACTGAATTAGTTACATTCCTCACTGTTTTGTTTTCATTTTTTGTTCAGTTGAAAATATTTTGTAGTTTAATCCTTCAACCTTTGGGTTAAAGAAAAATTGTTCATTTTCAAATATTTGGGGATTTTCCAGACATCTTTTTATTAAAGTTGTTTAGTTTAATTCTGTTATGCTCAGAGAATACACTTTGCAAGATTTCAACCCTTCTAAATTTATTAAAATTTGTTTTGTGGCCCAGAATATATGCTATCTTGGGAAAATCTGTGTGCACTTTATGTACATTATACATTTATTGACTGAAGTGTTATGTTAATATCAATTAGACAAGTTACTTGATAGCATTAAGTATCAAATATCACTGCAGATTCTCTGTGTTAATTATGGGGGGGTTGTTGAAACCTCCAACCTTAATTATGGATTTGTCTTTTTCTCTCAAATTCTCTTAGATATTGCTGGGTTTTTTTTTATTTTAAAGATGTAGGGTACTATTCAGGATTAGGTATACAAGTGGACCTTGTACAGGTAAAGTTTGGACCTCCCTTTGGTCCCCACTTTGCCTGGTTTGAGATCAGATATGTTTATTGATGCTGTGTTCCTCCTTACCCCGTCCCCCACCCCCACCCCGGCAGTATTCCACTACTGCCAATCCCTTTCTTATGGTATTATGGTAAATGTTCAGGGTGAGAATGATTATGAGTGAGAACATATGGTACTCTGTTCTTTGTTTCTGGATAGATCACTGGGTATTCTTGACTCTAAATCCATTCAAGTTGCTGCGAATTCCATAAGTTTGTCCTTCCTTATGGCTGTGTGATATTCCATTGTGCATATATACCACATTTTTTTTATCCAGTCCAGTTTCAACGGGCAGCACAGTTGGTTCCATGTTTTAGCTATTGTGAATAGTGCTGCAATAAAAATGTGCAGGCATCTTTTCTGTAGAACGATTTGAGTTCCCCTAGGTATATTCCCAGTAAGGGGATTGATTGCTGAGTCAAATGGAAGGTCAATTTCTAGTTATTTTAGAAATCGCCACACTGTTTTCCATAGAGGTTGAATTAGTTTGCATTCCCACCAGCAGTGTAGAAGCATTCCCTTTTCTCTGCATCCTCACCAGCATCTGTTGTTGTTTGCTTTATTTTTATTTTATTTATTTATTTATTTTTTGAGTTGGAGTCTCACTCTGTCGCCCAGACTGGAGTGCAGTGGCCGCTTCCGGCCACCGCAGCCTCAACCTGCTGGGCTCCGGCGATCCTTGCGCCTCAGCCTTCCAAGTAGCCGGAATTACAGGTGCGCACTACCACACCCGGCTATGTTTTTGATTTATTGTAGACATGAGGTCTCGTCCAGTTGCCCAGGCAGGTCTCAAACCCGCAGGCTCAGGCAATCCACTCACCTCAGCCTCCCAAAGCGCTGGGATTACAGGCTGAGCCACCAAGCCCAGCTGTTGTTTGCTTTATTAATGATGATCATCCTTACTGGGGTTAGGCGGTATCTCAATGTGGTTTTGATTTGCATTTCTCTGATAATGGGTGAGGCTGAGCACTTTTTCACGTATCTTCTTTTGAGAAGTGTCTATTCATGTCTTTTGCCCACTTTTGGTGGTTTTGTCTTTCCAGCTCCCTTAAGTGATTTATTAGGCTATTAACTTATGATCTTTCCATTTTCTTGATGTGTGCTCATAGAGTTATAAATTCCCCTCTTATAACTGATTTCATGTCATTCCAGGGGCTTTGGTAAGATTTTTTTCATTTTCATTTGTTTCTAGGAATTTTTTATTTTTATTTTATTTTATTTTTTTGAGTTGGAGTCTCACTCCATCGCCCAGACTGGAGTGCAGTGGCTGTTCCCAGCCACCGCAGTCTCGACCTGCTGGGCTCCAGTGATCCTTCCACCTCAGCCTTCCAAGTAGCTGGAACTACAGGAGTGCTACCACACCCGGCTAATTTTTTGATTCATTGTAGAGATGAGGTCTCACCAAGTTGCCCAGGTGGGTCTCGAACCCACAGGCTCAGGCAATTCACTCACCTCAGCCTCCCAAGGAGTGGGATTACAGGCTGAGCCCAGTTTATTTTTTAAACTTTTGATAGCTTAAAGGTTGTTTTGTCTGATATTAAGAACACGACTCCTGCCTTCTTTTGTGACCCATTCACCTGGAAATTTGTCTTCTGTCCTCTAACTTTGAGTCTGGGTGCATCCCTTGCGAGATGAATTTCCTGGATGCAGCAAATTATTGGGCCATGGCTTTTTATCCAGTTTGTCATTCTGTGTCTTTTCATTGGTACATTTAGTCCATTCACATTCAGACTGATTATTGAAATGTGGTTGTTTATCCCCTTCATGAGATTCTTATAAAGTTTTTTATTTGTTTGTTTTCTTTCAAATCTTGAGTTGATGTATGTGTGTGTTTTCAAGTCTGCAATCATGATGTATTCTCTGTTGCTTCTGTGTTCTCCTGCTCTCTTTGGAAGTATGTAGTCATTCCTTTTTTTCTTTCTTCTGTGCTTAATACCTTTTTAAGCATCTCCTATAGAGCTGGTCTGGAAGCTGCATAATCTCTAAGGGATTGGATGTCTGGGAAGGATTTTAAATCTCCATCACTTATGAAGCTGAGCTTGGCTGGGTTGGCAATTCTTGGCTGAAATTGTTTGTTGTTAGCTGAGTGCAGTGACTCATGAGATCCTGTATCCCAGCACTTTGGGAGGTAGAGACAAGAGGATTGCCTGAGCCTACGGGTTTGAGACCAGTCTGGGCAGCATGGAGAGACTTCATCTCTACAATAAATCAAATAATTAGCCTGGCATGATGGCACACACTTGTAGTTCTAATTACTTGGAAGGCTGAGGTGGAAGGATCTCCTGAGCCCAACAGGTGGAGGCTACAGTGGCCATGAGCAGCATGCCACTGCACTCCATCCTGGGTGACAGAGTGAAAATCTGACTCAAAAAAAATTGTTTATCTTTGAGGACTTTGGATAGTGGACTCCAGTCCCTTCTAGCTTGTGGTGTTTCTGCCAATAGGTCTGCTGCTATTCTGAGTTTCCCTGGTAGGTGGTCTGACCTTTCTCTCTTGCTGCATTTAGGATTTTTCCTTTTGTACCTACTTTGTGTAGGCAAATTACTATGTATCTAGGAGTTGGTCTCATTTGATCCCTTGCGGGCATTCTCTGTATCTCTTGTGTTTGGGTGCTCATATCTCTGGTGAGATAGGGAAGGTTTTCTTGAATAACTGTTGGGAGCCAGCCTTGGAGGTCCACCTGATTGACAGGGTCCGGGTGGGCCGAAGACCCCAGGCCACAGGGCGAGCCCAGGAAGCTGAGGCCCCTTCTGTCTTTCACCTTTGCTGTTTGATACCGCCGAAGAATTCTGTGCAGTCGTGGAA
>NW_007248142.1:211535-222381 GCF_000164805.1 Carlito syrichta
AATACTATAGTAAAACTCTAAGTTAACATTTATAGAGTAGGTTTTCACTGAACTCGAAATATAATAATCAGACACTTTTATGACAGATCAGCTAAAACAGAAAGTAACCTTGAGGGGCCTGGGAAACATTACTAAAGGCTTCTTTTGAGTTCTCTTTAGAAACAAGCACTACAAGATAAGAGAAAAGTAACGAGGACATCTGGACAAGGGAGGCGATCACAGGACTCTGAAGAACATAAGAACCTAAGATGAGAAAATTCCTGACACATAAAGAAATATACACCTAAAGAAACTTTCTTGAAACATTTGTAATTTGGGACATTAGACTGAGAGTGTCATTGTTGGCTTTATGAATAAGACTTGTCTAAATGCCTATGAGAATCCTGGCTTATTTGCCACTAAAGCCTATGGGAATCTTGGTTTGTTTGCTACTAAAACCTATGGGAATCTTGGTTTGTTCGCTACTAAGACCACTAGCTGGTAACTTTTAAAAGACATGTATGTGATAGAATTTTCTTTGTCTTGCCCCTTCACAAATGGTATAAAAGCTCTGTATTAACAGCATTAAATTGTCATCTGTTCAAGAAGCAGGTGTCCGGCATATGATCTTCGTCATTCGCCTATCCGTCTCTCCTTCAACACTTCCCACAACCCTTGTGGGGTGGGCCCCCGCAAATAACCTCCTGGAATACTTGCTCCAAGGTGTTCTCCATTTCCCTTTCTTCTTCCAGGATACCAATCAGGCATAGGTTTGGCCTCTTGATATAATCACACATCTCTTGGAAGCTTTGTTACTTCTTTCTGAGTTTTCTTTCAGAGGTTTTTACAGATTGGGTTAATTCCATGTTTTGTGGGGGTTTTTTGTTTTTGTTTTTGTGTTTTTTTTGTGGTTTTTTTTTTTGAGTTGGAGTCTCACTCTGTCACCCAGACTGGAGTGCAGTGGCCACTCCCGGCCACCTCAGTCTCAACCTGCTGGGCTCCAGCGATCCTTCCACCTCAGTCTTCCGAGTAGCCGGAATTACAGGCATGCGCTACCATGCCTGGTTGATTTTTTAATTTATTGTAGAGATGAGGTCTCGCTGCCCAGGCGGGTCTCGAACCCACGGGCTCAGGCAATCCACTCACCTCAGCCTCCCAAATGCGCGGGATTACAGGCTGAGCCACTGAGCCCGGCTAATTCCATGTTTTGATCTCCAAGTTCTGAGATCCTTTCTTCTGCTTGATTAATTCTGCTTTCCATGGTTGTTATCTTGTTATTTATTTCCTGGATGAAATTTTTTATGGAAAAATCTCTGTTACAATTTATTTCAGTGTTGCATCTTATCTTTCTTGAGTGTTATTCACTCTTTCCATTCATTTCCTAGTCCAAGTTGTATTCTAGGGCCAGTTGATGGTAACTTCCATTGTTCAGACTCTGATATCTGATTTTTCAGGTGTTTTCTATTTGTTACACCGGGAATTACCTGTGTTTTTCCATTGATTTTTCCTCATTTGTGACAGATCTCTTTCTTTTCTCTTCAGTTCTGTTATTCAGTGGCAGTAGGAAGTGGCTTTCACTTCTGATGTTTGCTCAGCCCTGTATACTTCCCTGACCAGGGCTTTGAATTTGTTCTATTTTGAAAACAGGGCTGTGGGTGGGAAGCTTTGCTGTCTTTTATAGTTTTGAGAGTCAAATAAGGTAGAGAATGGGGAGCTAGGATTCATAAACCACTTGCAAATCACAATGACTGTAGTATTGTTTCCCTAAGACCCACTTCCACCACCACTCTATATGACAATGCAATGGGTACATATGTGTACCCCTTGAGTTCAAGATACAGTAACAGCAATGAGGAAAACAGAGAAAAGCAAGACTGGCAAAAATAAATAAATAGGCAGGGAGTGGTGGCTCAAGGTAAGAGGATTGCCTGAGTTCAGGGGTTTGAAACCAGCTTGGACAACTTGGTGAGACCTCACCACTACAGTAAATCAAAAAATAATTTGGGTGTGGTAGCACATGCCTGTATTCCCAGCTACTTGGAAGGCTGAGGTGGAAAGATTGCTTGAGCCCAGCAGGTTGAGGCTTTGGTGGCTGTGAGCATGCCACTGCACTTCAACTTGGGCAACAGAGTAAGACTACAACTCAAAAAATAAATAATAAATAAAATAGAAATACAAAAGTAGAAACCAAAGCGCGCGCGCACGCTCACACACACACACACACACACACACAAACTAAAACCAAAGCAAATTGAATTTTTTTAAAAAGCAAAACAAACAAAAAAGAAAAAAAAAACAGAATAACCAAACACACACACACACACACACACACACACACAACCCAAAACAGAAAAAAGAGGAAAAAAAAGAATTCAAGTGGAATTCTCACACGTACATTCACACACACATTAAACTAAATAAAGAGAAGAACAAAAAACAAAACAAACAAAAAAAGTTGAAAGATGAACACTCAATCATTCATGTACACACAAACAAAAAACAAAAAATGGAAGGAAAAGGAAAAAAAAGTGGAAGGGAAATCCAGATGGAACCCTCACATACACATTCATGCACAAAGGAAAAAGGAAAAAAAATTAAAAACAAACAAACAAACAAAAACAAAAACATACAACTTGCCCTCTTGTGGCAGGTCCTGTAATTGCGCTTCTCAGCTGCTCACAGATAAGCCCCTCTGCTGTCTCCTGCAGAGCTACAGCCTTATTCTCAATCTCCCCAGTATCTAGCCAGGGAAGGAGGAAGAGGTGATGGGGGTGAATAGGGCTTCAGTCCTCCCCTCCTACTCTCTTATGGTCAGGGGGATCCCCTCTGGTGACAAGATGCAGGATTGTCTTTTCCCCAGGTGCTGGCAGTGGCACCCAGCCAAGCTTATAGGAATAGAGTTCTCCTATTGTGGCTCATGTCCAGGCTCCACCTGGGTTCATCCCTCTCAGTCATGCCCCCACCGTGAGGGCCTGATGTTCAGAGTATTGCTCAAGAGGAGGGGGCTGGGTCGGCCCTGGACTCACCACTGATCTCTTTGGGGTCTTCCCTCATCCTTTTCTGGCCACACCCTTTGGCCCACAGCTGACTCAGGGTAGGGGATGGGGAACCCAAGGCTCAGCACTCAACCCGTCCCTCCAGAGTTTGTGCTTTCAGGTTATTCCCTCTGGTTCACAATCAGTCCCTGAGTAGCTGACCTGCCTTCACAGAGATCGGCCCGTCATTCCATGGCAATCAAGACCAAGCACTTCCCTGCCCAGTTTTCAAGATGGCGGCAGGGTGCCTGTGTCTTCTTCTCCAATGGGGCTCTGCTGTGGCTCCTTTGCTGTGCTCCCTCCACAGCCCTTGATGCCTATATCTGGCCAGGCATTGCAATGGTGAGGCCAAGCCTGTAGCTGGCAGTCACTCCAGGCAACTTCTTCCCAGGAAGAGCTTTGCTGATGTTAAATGGGGATTTTTTAAAAATGGCACTCAGCTTCTGCTCCCCGGGGCAGTGCTAGAGTCCAAGCAAAGCAGCTGCAGCACCAGTCGCTTCAACAGGAGAGTCCTGGCCCCTTGCTCCCAAGTTCCCACTCAGTCAGCCACCCACACAGCCACTTACTCACAGCCACGTACACAAAATTTTCCATACACTGCCTCACTCACACTGGGACTTGCATAGTCTGACAGGTTCCACTGCCATATTCCCAGAAGTCATTCTTTCCAGAAGATTTTGCTGCAATTCTCTGTGATTTGCCTAAATTAATGAACACATACAGATCTTGTGCCAGTGAGAGCACAGAGACTTTGCTGGCTGGGAAGCAGTCCCTGGAAGGGCCCTCGGGATGGTGATTTTTGTGTTCTGAAGCTCTGTTATTAGGTACAAACACATGTCCTCTTGATGATCTGACACTTTCATCCTTATGAAATTGTCACTCTAGTTTAGAGCAAGAATTGGTAATATTCCTTGCTTTTTGTTTGTTTGGTTTTTTGAGTCAGAGTCTCACTATGTCTCCCAGGCCAGAACGCAGTGCAGTCAAAGCCACTGCTGGGCTCAGGCAATTCTTCTGCCGCAGCCTTCCAAGTAACTGGAAATACAGGCAGGCTCCAATAGGTCCGGCTAATTTTTTTGACTTATTTTAGAGACTAGGTCTCACCAATTTACCCAGGCTGGTCTCAAACCCCCAGGCTCAGGCAATCCTCTCATCACCTTCCAAAGTGCTGGAATTACAGGTGTGAGCCACTGTACCTGATCTCTTTGTTCTAAAATATACTTTGATTAATATAGACACTTCAACCATCCTTGCATGGTATAGATTTTTCCATCCTTTTAGTTTTCTTGTTTTTGTAGCTAGCATATACTTGGGCCTTATTATTATTATTATTATTATTATTATTATTACTTTCAGTTGGAGTCTCACTCTGTCACCCAGACTGGAGTGCAGTGGCCGCTCCCGGCCACCGCAGCCTCGACCTGCTGGGCTCCGACAATCCTTCCGCCTCAGCCTTCCAAGTAGCTGGAACTACAGGCGCACACTACCACGCCCGGCTATTTTTTGATTTATTGTAGAGATGAGGTCTCGCCAAGTTGCCCAGGCAGGTCTCAAGCCCGCAGGCTCAGGCAATCCATCCACCTCAGCCTCCCAAAGGTGCAAGATTACAGGCTGGGCCCTATTATTTTTAATCTAATCTGACAACTTCTGTCTTTTAATTAAAGAACTTTGGCTATTTAGATCATTTGATTATCTACCATCTTGCTACTTATCTTCTATATGTTCCATTTATTCTTTGTTCATTTTCCCTCTTTTCTTGCATTTTTTAAAAAATTAAATGTCTTTTATAATTCCATTTTATCTCTAGTATTGCTTATTAGTTACATTTTTCCCTTTCTTTCCTTATTCCTTCCTCTCTCTTATCTTTTTCTTCCCTCCTTGCTTTCTTCTTTCCTTTCTTTCCTTCTTTCCTTTCTTTTTGTTGGGATTGCTCTAAGTTCTCCCTTATACATCTTTAATCACCTTCTGCCTTCAAAGAATACTTTACCACTTCATCTATATCAAATGAAGAATAACCTTTTATTATTTTTCCTTTACTCAGTCATTAATCTTTTAAAGATATCTCTAAAAATTGGAACAGTGTCTTTTATATTTATACACATATTTATCAATTCTAATGTTCCACATTCCCTTGTATAAATCTAAATCTTCACTTGATATTATTTTCCTTCTGGCAGAAGAACTTCCTTTAATGTTTTTAGTGGTTTGCTTGCAGTGAATTCGCTCACTTTTGTTTCTTTGTTCATGTGAAAAAAAAATTAGTTCCCCTTCATTTTTGAAAGGTGTTTTTGATTGCACTGAACTCTACATAGACAGGGTTCCCCATACCTATCCAGTACTTTTAAAATGTCTAATTTCTTCTGGTTTGCATAATTTTTTATGTGGAGTATAGCACTGTGCATTTTTTCTTTGACTGCTTTTTAAGATGTTCTCTTTATCACTGCTTTCCAGAAGCTTGTTAATAGCATAGGCTGTGTGCTTTTTTCATGTTTCTTCTGATTTGTCCATTGAGCATCTTTGATCTGTGAGTCTTTCATTTTAATCAAATTTGGAAGATTGTGATTAAATTTTTATTTAAATTTGTTTACATCTGAAACTCTAGTCATATATACATTAGACTGGTTGATGTTATAGCATAGACCACTGAAGTGTTGCTCTTTCTGCAGGGGTCAGGGTCTTTTTTTCTCCACGTGTTTATTTTGGATATTTTCTGATATGTTTTCAAGTTAACAAATCTTTCCTTCTGCAGTTTGTAATCTATTGTTGCTCTCATCCATTATATATTAATTTTGTAACTTCAGATATTGTGGGGTTTTTTTTCATTTCTAGAAGTGTGATGGGTTATTTTTTAAATATCTTCCATTTTTCTTTTTATCATGTTCAATCTTTCTTTATTTCCTTGACACATTAAGTGTATTTATCATACCTATTTCACATCCTTTCTGATAATGGTATCACCTTTGCCATTCTGGGTCTGTTTCTATTGACTGATTTTCTCCTGGTTACCAATCATATTCACCTTCTTCTTTGCATGCCTGCAGTTTTTAACTGGATGCCAGACATTGTGAATTGTGTGCTGTTGAGTGCCAGATTTTGTTGTGTCCTTTTAAAAACTGTTGGCTTTTCATGGGACACAGTTAAGTTAGTTAAAAGGGTCAGTTTGATCCCTTTGAGGCTTGCTTTTTATTTAGAATTGTGAAGAGATGGAGATTTTATGATACCTCACTGAGCTAATACATTAACCTGCCAAGTTTCGTGGATCTCAGCTGAAGACACAAATCTCCTCCGTCAAAGGCAAAGGACATTATCATTCACAGCACAGCAAGCAACATGAGATTCATATTTGTATTGTATTGTATTGTATTGTATTGTATTGTATTGTATTGTATTGTATTGTATCGTACAATAAATAAATCCTTCCCAGAAGGAAACACTATATTCTAAGGCTGTTCGCTGTTCAAATATCCTTAAAAAGATGGCCTGGAACAAAAGGTCAGTTAGTGCCTCTGCTTGCAAGACATGCAGAAATGTGAGAGGTTCATGGAGAATTACTTCCCACCATATTTTTTTTTTTTTTTTTTTTGAGTTGGAGTCTCACTCAGTTGCCCAGACTAGAGTGCAGTGGCCGCTCCCGGCCACCGCAGCCTCAACCTGCTGGGCTCCGCAATCCTTCCGCCTCAGCCTTCCAAGTAGCTAGAATTACAGGCATGCGCTACCACACCCGGTTGATTTTTTGACTTATTGTAGAGATGAAGTCTCCCTTCCCAGGCGGGTCTCGAACCCGCGGGCTCAGGCAATCCACTCACCTCAGCCTCCCAAAGGTGCGGGATTACAGGCTGAGCCACCAAGCCCGGCTGCTTCCCACCATTTTAAAGCTTTACTGGGGATTTATGGAAGCCTGGAGCTAATTTGGACCCACTACTGAGGCAAAAATCTCAGAACCTGACATAATATCCCATATATTGAGAGATCTTTCCACTTTGGCAGGTGAAACATGAACTATTCCCAGCCCTGTACACAATCTAGGGATTGTTCTGTTTACTTCTTTGCAGGGTTCAGCTCAGTACTCAGACAAAGACTTGAGAAAATTCCCCTGTAGTTACCTAGAGCTCGCTCTCTGTGCATCTGCTCTTCAGTACTCTGATTCACAAATTTTAGCGACCTTGGGCTTCTCCAACTCCAAATTCTCTCACGTAAGCTAGGTAAAACTGCCAGATTCTTTTCCGCTCCCCTCCCCACAATGATATTCTCTCCATGCAGTAAGCAGCAGGACTTGTGGGGCTCACCCTACTTATTTCCTTTTTCTCAGGAATCACTGTCCTCTGCTGCCTATTGTCCAACATCAGAAAACCATTGTTTTGTTTTGTTTTTTCCCCAGTTTTCTAGTAGTTTAAAATGAGAGAATAAAGCCAGTCAGGTACACCATCATGACTAAAGCAGAAGTCTAAAAAGAAATTAAACTAGTAGACAACATTATTGTCTATATGTAAAATCCTAGGAAATCTACAAAGCAACTGCCCAAATAAGCAAACTTAGTAAAGTTATAGAACACAAGGTTAAAATACAAAAACCAATTGTATATCTATACACTGTCAGCAAACTTCTGTAAAATAAATCTTTCACCAGAGGCAGTGGCTCACACCTATAATCCCAGCACTTTGGGAGGCCAAGGCGAGAGGATTGCCTGAGTCCAGGGATTCGAGACCAGTCTGGGCAACTTGGAAAGATCTCATCTCTACAATAAATTTTTTTTAATTAGCCAGGCATGGTGGTGCATGCCTGTGGTTCCAACTACTTGTATGACTGAAGTGGAAAGATCACCTGAGTCCAGCAGGTCGAGGCTGTGGTGGCCATGATCGTGTCACTGCATTCCAGCCTGGGTGACAGAGTGAGACTTCTACTCAAAAATAAAAATAAAAAATAAATCTTCCACAATAATTTCATTTATAAAAGTTTTTTGTTTGTTTTTTTTTTTGAGTTGAAGTCTCGCTCCCTCCCCCAGACTGGAATGCAGTGACACGCTCACAGCCCACCAGCATCAACCTGCTGGGCTCTGGCGATCCTTCCTTCTCAGCCTTCCCAGTAACTAGAACTAAAGGCACACGCTACCACACCCAGCTACTTTTTTGACGTACTGTAGAGACAAGGTCTTGCCAAGTTGTCCAGGCTGGTCTCAAACCCACGGGCTCAGGCAATCCACTCGCCTCGGCTTCCCAAAGTGCTGGGATTACAGGCTGAGCCACCAAGCCTGGTCTATAAAAGCATTTTTTTTAAGTATTTAGGAAGAAATGTAACAAAAGATATATAAGACCTCTACTCTGAAAACTATAAAACAGTGCTGAAAAAAGTAAAAACCTAAATTGAGTTGCTTCCTATTCGTGGATTATAAAACTTAACGTTATTAAGATATCAATATTCCCCAAATTTATCTATAGAGTCACTTCAATCCCAACTGTAATCCCAGCAGGATGTTGTCATAGAAATTGACAGGTTGTGTCTAAAGTATATATGAAAATGCAAAGGACCTAGAATAGCCAAACAATCTTGAAAAGGCAAAAATTTATAGCATCTCTCTTCAAGACTTATTGTAAAACCAGAAGAATCAAGAAAGTGTGTTATAGCATAATAGCTAACAAAGATATAAATGTTTAATTACGTGCAGAAATAGAAACACAGGTATACAATTGATTTTCAACAAAGCACCAAAGGGAAGTCCACAAATATCACTGAAAGAATTATATAACCCTTTGGAGGAAAAAAATGGACCTTGACCCTACCTCAACCATACACAAAAATTAATTCAAAATAGATACAGACATAAACATAAAACTACAAGGTTTTAGAATAAAATACATGTACAACCCAAATGCCCATCAAAAGAATGGGTAAGCAGGTTGAGAAATACAATCCCCCCACCCTAACCGGCCCCGCCATCTACAGTTTTGCTTTACACAGTTTCAGTTACTCACGGTCAACTGAAATCTGAAAATGCTAAATGGAAAACTCTAGAAGCAAACACTTCATACGTTTCAAATTGCACGCCATTCTGTGTCGCTTGATGAACTCTTCCACTGTCTCACTCGGTCTGCGCTTGGTCATAAATCATCCTTTTGTCCAGCAGATTCACTCTGCAAATGCTCCCCACACATTAGTCACTTAGTATCCCTTCAGGTTATCAGAGCGACTGTCACTGACACTTCCATATAAAAGTAATAGTTCAGGCTTAGTGGCTCAGCCTGTAACCCCAGCGCTTTGGGAGGCCGAGGTGAGTGGATTGCCTGAGTCTGACGGTTTGAGACCCGCCTGGGCAACTTGGTAAGCCCTCATCTCTACATTAAATCAAAAATTAGCTGGGCGTGGCAGCAGGCACTTGTAGTTCCAGCTGCTTGGAAGGCTGAGGAGGAAGGATCGCCGGAGTCCAGCAGGTCGACGCTGGGGTGGCCGTGAGTGTGCCACTGCACTCCAGCCTGGGTGACAGAGTGAGACTCCGACTCAAAAAAAAAAAAAACACGATGGCTTAAAAAAATCAGAATAATAGCCGGGCTCGGTGGCTCAGCCTGTCATCCCGCGCCTTTGGGAGGCTGAGGTGAGTGGATGGCCTGAGCCCGCGGGTTCGAGACCCACCTGGGCAGCGAGACCTCATCTCTACAATAAATCAAAAAAAAAAAAACAAATCAGCCGGGCGTGGTAGTGCCTGCCTGTAATTCCGGCTCCTGGGAAGGCTGAGGCGGAAGGATCGCCGGAGCCCAGCGGGTCGAGGCTGCGGTGGCCGGGAGCGGCCCCTGCACTCCAGTCTGGGCGACAGAGTGAGACTCCAACTCAAAAAAAAAAAAAAAAATCAGAATAATAGTTGCTTCCAGGAGCATGAGGAAAATTTCTTGGATGATAAAAATCTTCTAAACCTTGATTATAGGACGTTAGCAGTTAAAATGCATTTGTCAAAATTCATTATATTATATGCTTAAGAGTTGCACATTTCACGATGTGTAAATTTTACCACAAGAGAAAATAAAACTTTAAACAAATATTGAACTTTAATTAGTAGCCCTGCTTTACACAATGGTATGGTTTATCAGCTATAAAACCACTTCCCATGTTTTGTCTGTGAACAAATGCATGAATACATTGAGTATAATGGGAGCCCGGCTCACTCTTGGAAATGTACATATAGATTTTGTCTGCTGAGAGGAGCCAAAGCCATAACAATAAACACAACTTGTAATCAGATCTTGGTTTCTCAATATCATTTTTCACTAAAAAGACCAGGCCCCCTGGAGAAATGCCTAAGTCTAGGGTGAGAAAATTATGAGATTTGGGGGGATATATATTTAATGTGTACAACATGATGTTTTATATAGTGATTTTCAGTCAGGCAAATTAGCATATCTATTGTCTCAGGTAGTTTTCGCTCCCTTTCTTCTCTCTCTCTCCTCCCTCCCTCACTTCTTTATTTTCTTTTCTTTTGTGGTAAGGGTACATAAAATCTACTCTCTCAGCAAATTACCAGTTTACACTACAATATTTTTAACTACAGTCCTCATGTTGTACTTTAAAATCTAGACTTAACTCATCATCCATAACCGCAACCTTTTACCTTTTGACCTACATTTTGTCATTTCCCCTACCCCACCCCTGGCCCCACCCTATCCTAACCACCTTTTTTTTTTTTGAGTTGGAGTCTCACTCTGTCACCCAGACTGGAGTGCAGTGGCCACTCCCTGCCACTGCAGCCTCGACCTGCTGGGCTCCGGCGATCCTTCCGCCTCAGCCTTTCCCAGTAGCCGGAATTACAGGCATGCGCTACCACGCCCGACTGATTTTTTTTAAATTTATTT
>NW_007248142.1:222481-226680 GCF_000164805.1 Carlito syrichta
TCAGGCAATCCACTTACCTCAGCCTCCCAAAGGCACGGGATTACAGGCTGAGCCACAGAGCCCGGCTCTTAACCACCTTTCTACTCTCCTGTTTCCATGTATAATATTTGATTTTTTTTTTAATACAACGGGGGTTTTGCAGTTTTTTTCCTTCTGTGTCTGGCTTATTTCACTTAGCACTATGTCCTCTGGATTCATCCACAATTGAAAAATACAATATAGCCAGAAACGGTGGCTCACACCAATAATCCCAGCAATTTGGGAGGCAGAGGCAAGAGGACTGCCTGAGTTCTCAGGTTTGAGACCAGCCTGGGCAACATGGTGAGTCCTCAACTCTACAATAAAAAAAAAAAAAAGAAAGCTAGTTGTGGTGGTGCACACCTGTAGTTCCTGCTCCTTGGAAGGCTGAAGTAGAAGGATTACCTGAGTCCAGCAGGTCAAGCTGTGGTGACTGTGAGCATGCTGCTGCATTCCAGCCTGGGCAACAGAGTGAGACTCCGGCTCAAAAAAAAAAAAAAAAAAAAGTATAATATAAAGATGAAACATCTTATGTGCCTAAAAGTAAGGCATTCCTCAAAAATGATATGGACATGTCAAAAGGATAAAGGAGCCACCATAAAAAGGCTCCCACTGGCTGTTCAACAGTGGCCCATATCCTTCAGCCATTTCTCTGCCTCATCAGTGGGTGGGTTGCATATTTCTGTGGCAGGAAACACACCCTCTCCTTGGAGATCTGAATCTCTAACTTTGTGGTGGTGGGGGGGGGATCATTTCCTTCAAATTACTTCCTTATTAACTCTTCTTCAGCCCCAAAGATAATAACTGCCTTTTGTAGTTGCTACTTCTGTGTAAGAGCCTCTTCTACCACTTTTAGTAACTGATCATCTTTCACTAGAAAGTAATTCTTTGATTTTTTTCTGTTAAAATCTATCAGGTATCTGTTTTTACTAGACCCTGACTTACACAAGAACGTATCACTTCTCTGTATTCCCATCCAAAAAATGCATATCTAAATATAATCATAAATAACATCAGACAAATCCAGAATGAGATACATTCTACAAAATTTGGCCGGTACTCATCCAAATTTCAAGTTTAATAAGATAAAATCACAACTAACTGCAATGTGTAACTCTGGCTTCACTCCTGTGGTTGGGGAATGGGAAGTAATTATAAAGAGCATTATTAGCTGGGCTCGGTGGCTCAGCCTGTAATCCCGTGCCTTTGGGAGGTTGAGGTGAGTGGATTGCCTGAGCCCACGGATTTGAGACCCGCCTGGGCAACTTGGCGAGACCTCATCTCTACAATAAATCAAAAATCGGCTGGGCGTGGTAGTGCATGCCTGTAGTTCCAGCTACTTGGAAGGCTGAGGCGGAAGGATCGCCGGAGCCCAGCAGGTCGAGGCTGCGGTGGCGGCCACTGCACTCCAGTCTGGGCGACAGAGTGAGACTCCAACTCAAAAAAAAAAGAGTATTATTGAGAAAATTAATGGAATTTTGAATATGAGATCTGAATTAGATAATAACATTGTATCAGTGTTATAGTTCCTAATGCTGGTAATTATACTGTGTTAATATAAGAGAATGTCCTTGCTCCTAGGAAATGCACACTGATGAATTTAATGATAATGGGGAACTTATTCTCAAATTGTTCAAAATAAACTAACGTGGGGAAGAGGAAAGGGAGAGATGAATCTAAGTAGTGTACAAGAGTTCTTTATACTATTTTTTGTATCTTTTTAATAAATGTTAAATTGTATTAAAACAGAAAGTTACCAAACCCAAAAAATAGTTAGTCTTTGAAATATGTTAAACATGATTATTTTGAAAAGCATCAATAAAAATTCAAAATGAAAATCTGGCTCCAGATAGTAAACTGAATACATGCATAACTGGAGTGAAGCTGCCAAATAAATTTCAACTATCAGAAACTATGAGCAGGTAGAGTGTGTTTGACGATAAAACCAGAGCAAATCTGTTAACACAAAGCTTGGAGAGAAGGCAGGCGTCCAGAGGTTATAAGCCATTCACAACAAAGCTACCAGCTGAATCAACAAAACACAATCAAGAGCAGAGCTGGGACAATTATCAAAGCAATGAACTGAAGGAAGCTGTGGGAATACCTAGACCTGTCAGGCATTTTCCCTCCTGTGATTATGCTGAACAGATGGCATCTTCAACATTTGATTTCAGCAAGACAACATTCTTGGAACTGCTTTTAAAATAAAATGAACAAGCCGGGCTCGGTGGCTCAGCCTGTCATCCCGCGCCTTTGGGAGGCTGAGGTGAGTGGATGGCCTGAGCCCGCGGGTTCGAGACCCGCCTGGGCAGCGAGACCTCATCTCTACAACAAATCAAAAAATCAGCCGGGCGTGGTAGCGCGTGCCTGTAATTCCTGCTACGTGGAAGGCTGAGGAGGAAGGATCGCCGGAGCCCAGCAGGTCGAGGCTGCGGTGGCCGGGAGCGGCCTCTGCACTCCAGTCTGGGCGACCGAGTGAGACTCCAACTCAAAAAAAATAAAATAAAATGAACAATTTACCTGGTGTGGGAGAAGACAGTGTGTATGTCAGTGAATTGTGCAGGGTGTGCTTGTTAATGAGGAGGTCAGAAAGAGGCAGGCCTGAAACACAAAGTGAACTGCTAATTTCCACTTTCGCCTCAGGCGAGAATCTTACTCTCGGTTTTCTAGACTGGGAGTTCTAACACAGAAACCACCCAGGATGGGCACGGAGGCCTGAGAAGCAGGGAAGTGCCCCAGGTTGTTCGGCTCCTGTTTTCACCCAAACGGCAGTTATTCAACTGACTCCACTGTCTTTCTGGCCCATTCCCACCTCCAACGTGCAACCGCCCTTCCCTCCAGCACAGAGCTACTCCAGACGACGACCAAGAGACAAGACTTCAGAAATCAAAACTCGAACTCACCTACAAATAAACATCAATTTGGGAATGGTAGCTCATGATAAAGCAGTCTTTGTTCTCTGCTATATTCCCAAGACCTATAACAGTGTTTAGCACATAATCATTGTTCACTAAAGATTTGTTGAATGACTTGATAAGACCAAGGCAGAAGAAATAATTTAAATACCCAACCTAAGTGATATTAGTTAAGTGGTAATCCATAAAATGAAATATTTGGCCAGGCTCGGTGGCTCAGCCTGTAATCTCATCACTTTGGGAGGCCGAGGCGAGTGGATTGCCGGAGCCCGCGGGTTTGAGATCTGCCTGGGCAACTTGGCGAGACCTCATCTCTACAATAAATGAAAAAATTAATCGGGCGTGGTAGCGTGTGCCTGTAGTACTGGCTACTTGGAAGGCTGAGGCGGGAGGATGGCCAGAGCCCAGCAGGTGGAGGGTGCGGTGGCCGGGAGTGTGCCACCAGCCTGGGCAACTGAGTGAGACTCCAACTCAAAAAAAAAGAAAAAAAGAAAAAAAGCAACGAAATATTATGCAGCTAATAAAAAGTTTACTTGGAGAGTTAATAATACGGTGAAATATTTGATACACTAAATTTTTCCAAAAAGGAAGCATATACTCATGAAGGAAATACACAACCGCTTGCTGAGTCTATGTATGATTTTTATTTTGTCGTTCTCTGTTATCTGCTCACAGATGACTTTTATTATCAGAAAGAAGATACTCCTTTAATTTTTTTTTTTTTACTTTTTTTGTTTTCCTTGAGGAAACGTCCAAGTCAGATATGATTGCTAACCAACCTGAACTGAATGTACGAGTTAACACTTGCAGGACGACATACAGTACCTACAGTACGGCGCTTGAGAACCAGGACTCTGGAGACTTTTGGAATACCCCTTTAAAGCCGGGTGCGGTGGCTCACGCCTATAGCTCCAGCACTTCGGAAGGCCGAGGTGAGAGGATTGCCTGAGTCCACGGGTTCGAGACCAGCCTGGGCAAGTTGGTGAGACCCCTCCCCCCCCATCTCTGCCATAAACCCAAAAACACGCCGGGCGGGGGGGCGCACGCCTGTAGCCCCAGCTCCTTGGAAGGCTGAGGCGAAGGATCCCCGGAGCCCAGCAGGTCCTGAAGAAAGAAATACTCCTTGAAAGCTGGCTCCTGAACAGCTGTGGGACCCGGGCTAAGTTTCTCAGCCTCTCTCTGCTTTAGCTTCCTCCCTCGGCAAAGCCGGGAGAAGAGACTTGGTCAGGCGGCTGGAGCGACGATGAAATGAACCGACGCCGCTCC
>NW_007248142.1:226821-228015 GCF_000164805.1 Carlito syrichta
CCTTCCCCCGAGAGCGAAGCCCGGGCCGCGGGGAGCCAGAGCGTCTCAGCCGCGCGCCAAGGACGAGCGCGACCTCCAGGGGCGGCCGGCCGGCCACACGGGACCCGCCGGGGAGCTGGCAAAGGCGCAAAGGCTCACATCGTGCCACGCGGGCCCCGCAGACGGGGCGGGGGAGCCAGGGATGCAGAAGCCACCCCGGAGAGCAGCGGCGAGGGCAGAGCGGGTTGCATCACGCAAGATGCCACCACGCGGAGGAAGGACAGAGGTCGCCGAGAAGAACACGCCCCTGGGTACTCATTGTAAACAGGAAACGCGGAACAAAGCTGTCGTTAAGAGAGCCAGGAAGGCGCACGAGCCCGTGGCTCCGCCGCCGGCCTCGGGCTTGCCAGCGCCGGAGACCCCCGGGCTCGGAACCTGGCAAACGGCGAAACAGCGCCTCTCGCAGCGGGGCGAGGGGGATCGCCGCCGCAGAAGGCGACCCGGGGTGAGAACTACAACTCCCACCAGGCCCCGGGGCGAGCGGTTTCGCAACTTCCGCTTCCGGCGCCCGTCCTTACGTGCCTCTTCGATCGGACCTACCGGGAAGCGGGCCTGGCGCATGACCCCGCGTGACGGGGGCGCGCGAGCCCGGAGGCCCCGGAGGCGGCTCTCGGGAACCCCATTGGTAGAAAAGCGACCAGAAAAGAGGGAACGAAACGCGCCCGTTTCGATAGTGATTGGCGTTGATGGAGCCAGGGCGGAGCGAAAGTCCTAGGATCACGGGCCAATCGGCGCTCAGGGCTGCCGGGGAGCCCGGGAAGGGGAAAGGGGGCGAAAGGGTGCTGTGGTCACATGCCGCGGGGTCTGGTGGGAGGAGCGGTTGCCCGGCGGCCCCTTGGCGCTTCCTGTTTCCGGTTCCCGGAGTGGGGCACAGCCAGGCGCCAGGGGGAACGCTGGCCTCCGACGCGAGCGCTGGGACCGGGGTCTGCGGGTGGCCCCTCGCTGGCCGGGTCTCCCAGCCCCAGCCCGAGCCTCGCCGGGGGATTCTGAGCCGCGGCTGCTCCACGTGCCCGCGACACGTGAGTGTGAGGGGCGTGGAGGAGGAGGCGGCGGAGGCGGGCCGCGGTGCGCTCTCCCCTCGGCGTCTGTGACAGGAGCCGCGATCGACGCGTCCCGCTTGGCCGCGGTTCTACCCGAAGGTCCGACCGAGGAGCC
>NW_007248142.1:228035-229521 GCF_000164805.1 Carlito syrichta
GGGAGTTCCGAAAGGAGCGAGGGAGAAAGGACTTCCAAGACCGGGGAGGGGGTCTGCGGCGTCTGGAAGGCAGGGAGAGGAAGATCCCAGGTGTGGTGGAGCCCGCGTGAGGTGGGACTGGCGATCCTCGTAGAAGGAATCGGGCCTGCCTCGTGGAGGGGGCGAAGTGGCATCCTCGGGAGAAGGCGTGGCTCCGAGCAAGTGGAAAGTCGGGACACGAGACGGAGCGGGAGTTTCTAGAACCCTCGAGGAGGTCTCGGGATGCGAGCAGGGTGCGGAGAAGCGTGGCTGATCCCGGGGTCTCCGGTGTTCCCCGCGGTAGGGCGCTTTCGCTCTGGGGACGCGGGGCTGCCCCTCTCTCGATTCCTTACAGCCTTGGGCCTTTTAGCCGATTGGAGCCGCTCCTCTGAAAGCGTAGGCTTGCTGGAGGAAAGAGGCAGAAGGGCTGCCGCCTCAGAAATGAGCCAGCGGGAAGTAGAAGTTCTACTGAAACGTAGAAAATGGCCCTGGCTCGACTTGAGGCATGGAGAAGTGAGTGCTGCGGAGCTCCGGTGGTGCAAGCTGCTTCCCCATCCCTGGCTTCGTCGTTGGCCAGTCCCATAAAGGACAGTTGTTGTTTTTTTAGCATGGCCAAATTTGTCCTTAGAGAATAAGAAAATGATTGCAGGGGGTTTTTCAAAAATCACACAATCCTGCTTCTTGTTTTCAAAGGATCTAGCCAGACTTTTGTATCCCGAAGCGCTAATTGTAGCATATTAAAAAGGGGTTCCACAGCCCTTGCATTTCATACTTTACCGAGGAGAGAGACGTGAATCAAGATGCGGCCCCCACCCGCGTAGAGCAAGATATATGATTGTTGCACCCCTGTGTTTGTAAGACTTTCCAGCAAATATCTTTATTCCACTAATCATCCACATTTCTTCACAAACGTCACCTGTTTAATCTAGGCAAGTAACTCTAAGCATTGGTATTCTCGTCTTTAAAATGTGAAAAATGCCTACTTTTCTGGCTTGTGAGATTAATGAACATAATCTAATAATTTGGGTAAAGCATTCCGAGCATATTCCACTGAGTCAAAGAGAGGCAGCTTAAATTTATAGCCAAACCTTAAGCAGGAAAGGCAAGAATATGGTACAAATTTATTCACATCCTATTTTTTTGAACCCATAAGCAAATGGAAGATAGTTCACCTCAGCTCATGCTGGCTGCAGGGTGTTTAATTCTTCATCCCTTCCCAGTTTTGTATGATTCTTTGTTCTCATTTGGAAGATAAATCAACTGTTGACAGATAAGGAACTAGCTTTGAGGCCAAAGAACACAACCTTCTGTGTGAGCAATTTCTACAGAAAACTCCTGGAAAAAGATCTTGAGAGCCCAAAATGCTGATTCAGATTAGGTCCTGAGAGAGTATAAGAAAAATGGCAGCCAGGCTCGGTGGCTCAGCCTGTAATCCCGCGCCTTTGAAAGGCTGAGGTGAGTGGATTGC
>NW_007248142.1:229541-229848 GCF_000164805.1 Carlito syrichta
GAGCGGCCACTGCACTCCAGTCTGGGCGACAAAGTGAGACTCCAACTCAAAAAAAAAGAAAAATGGCATGCTGTATCAGTGTAACAAAAGGTGTCTCTTATTTCATTTTAGTGAATCAACTGGTCAAGTTGTGTGTCGAGCAGTGGGTTAACTTAGAGAAGGTGAGAGCTTGAGGTCTGAGTTACTTGTTTAACCTCCTATTCAGTCAACTGTGTGCAGAGTCACTTCCCCATTGCTTCTTACTTTGTTAAAAAACAAACCAAGCTGGGCTCGGTGGCTCAGCCTGTAATCCCGCGCCTTTGGGAGG
>NW_007248142.1:229920-252854 GCF_000164805.1 Carlito syrichta
CCAGTCTGGACGACAGAGTGAGACTCCAACTCAAAAAAAAAAAAAAAAACAAACCAAAAAAACCCCAGCTTTGACTGCCTATTCTCATCCCAAAAAAATTATTGTGAAAGGAGATAAGTTTAGACCATGTGCTCTGGAGCTAGACGCTCGGCTCACCCTACTAGCTGTGTCTCAGTTTTCTTATCTGTGATTTAGGGACAGTAATTATATTTATTGCATAGAGTTGTAAGAATTAGTAGTATACGTTAAGTGTTTGAACAGTACCTAGCCGAAGGCAAGCACTCTATTAACTGTTACCAACTGTTGTGGTTTGGGTGCTATAAATGTATTATGGGAACCTTAGCCCTCCTGGCCAGGTATGATGATTCTGCGGAAACACCTTTTTCATATTACTGAAGTGAGTTGATGTTTGGAGTACACAAAGTCAGGTAAACAACTTCCCTAGCATTTGTTCCCAAGTGGAGTTTGGGAAATAGAACATCAAATGTAAGTTTGTTTAGAGTTGTGGGGAAAGTGCATACAGGGTTAGCATTGGAGCCTCCGTTTTCCCATCTTTAAACTCATGAGTGCCCGTTAATTTATGCCTGTTTCAAGTTTCATATTCTAAAAATGCAGAGGCAATATAGGAAAGAGCTGCAGCATTCAAACCAAAGTCCAGACTCTTAGCAATTTATTATAAGTGAGAAAAGTTTGGAGGCGTTCAATCTTTGTATCAGGAAAATTAGTGGTACCTTTATGGAATAAACAAGTAGCAATGGCCTGCGGGATCATCAGTGGATATCAGAGTGAAGTCTTTTGTGAAAGTGAATCGATGTATCCTGGTATAAAGGTGGGTTAGAGAAAAGAACGTAAGTTTGGGAAATAGAGCTGTGTGTTTCCATTCCTAGAGTAATACAAACAGCAGATTAATTGGATTTACTAAATTGTAAAGTGGCGTGGTGATTTCCAAGGGTTGTCATCAGTTTGGAGTGTGGAAAGACAACTGTACTTGGCAATCTAGAAACCCTTGAGATTTGTGACTTGTAGAGACTGAGGTGGATTTTGGAAGACTTCTTCAAACTACTCATTTTGAGCTAGTGAAACTCCTATAACGTAAATGATTGGGTAATTTTTCAGAGACAATGGAACATTAAAGTAGATAAACGTGAAGTTTTAGATAATGGCTGTGTTTCTCTCTATTCAGCATTCTGATGGCAAATAATGAGCAAAGACTGATTTTATTCTTGAGTTGGAGTCTTACTCTGTCACCCAGGCTGGAATGCAGTGCCATACTCAGCCACCGCAGCCTCGACCTGCTGAGCTCAGGCGATCCTTCCCCCTCAGCCTTCCAAATAGCTGGAACCACAGGCGTGCGCCACCCTGCCCAGCTAATTTTTTGATTTATTGTAGAGACAAGGTCTCGCCATGCTGCCCAGGCTGGTCTCGAACTCATTGGCTCAGGCAATCCTCTCCCTTCAGCTTCCCAGACCTCAACGTGATGGAATTATTGGCATGGGCCGCGGCTCCTGACCAGACCTTATCCGGTGTCTTTTTGAATTATAATTTGAGTGTTTTCTTAGGGGTGTCCACTTATTTAAGCTATGAACTAGTATTAAACTTTGAATTATGAGATATCCCAATCTAACTTCTCACCAAACAGTAAAACGGCAAGGATGCTCTACCTAGGCTGTCGTGATTCTTTTTTGTTCTTTCCCTCTTTCTTTCTTCTTCCCCCATTTTTTGTTCTGAAGCACTCATCTGTAAATTGGACTAAAAGTTTTATATAAATGAGCTACTGCTACAGGTGATCTTGTCACCGAGATATTAAAATGTACTATTTGTTGCAGATGCAAAAGAATACTGTACTTTATGCATAATCAAAATGCCATTCATTTATCACACATTCACATGCTTTGTCTCTTTCCCTTCTCTCCTGGTCCTACTTGCCCTCTCCCAAAAGGATGCTCCCCTTCTACCGCAGTTGGAGAACTGGACTGCTACTGCTGTTACTCCTGGCTGTGGCCGTGAGGGAATCCTGGCAGACAGAAGAAAAAACTTGTGACCTGGTAGGAGATAAGGGTAAAGAGTCCGAGAAAGAGTTGGCCCTAGTGAATAGGCTGAAACCACTGTTTAACAAAAGGTAAATGAAAAGAAACTTAAAAGGCTGGAGAAAATATTTATATTAAAGGGGCTCTTTTTCTCTTACTGATTTAGGATTTCAGTATTACTATGGAGGGAATAAATGTATAATGAGCCCCTCTGGGAGATGGTTCTAATCTGAACTTTAATAATATATATATAAAATATGACATCTTTCTCTCTTTTGTGATATAGAGCAAATTCTTAGCCCAGTTATTAGTTGACGTATGCAGTTTTCTGATCTTTCATAGAAGAGTAGCTGTTTCCAAGACTGGATCCAAGAGAGCAGCTTGTGGAAATTCTTAATACCTGCTCATAATAGGACTTTAGAAGTATCAGATAAACATATGTAGGCCTATACATGTCTGTTTTTGTTTTTGTTTTTTTTTGATTTGGAGTCTCATTCTGTTGCCCAGACTGAAGTGCAGTGGCACGTTCCCGGCCACCGCAGCCTCGACCTGCTGGGCTCCGGCGATCCTTCTACCTCAGCCTTCCAAGTAGCCAGAACTACAGGCACATGCTACCATGCCCGGCTAATTTTTGATTTATTGTAGAGTTGAGATCTCGCCAAGTTGCCCAGGTGGGTCTCGAACCTGCGGGCTCAGGCTATCTACTCTCCTCGGCCTCCCAAAGTGCTGAGACTACAGGCTGAGCCACCGAGCCCGGCCTATGTGTTTTCTTAAATGTCAGGAATCTTCAGATACATAAATCTGAAGGTGATCCTTAAGAAACAAGTATCCCATGAACATGGACCCTTGTCATGAGGCTATAGTGGCTAACACTTTAGAATAGCCTAGAATAACATTCTGAAAATATCTAGAGTATCTAACTGTCTTGGGTAATGTATTTTAATAATTCATCATCAACAATAAGGATGGTCTGTCAGGGTCATGAATTTCTCATAATTCAACAAACATTCACTGTTACTTTTAACCCTGACTTCAGATAAGTAATCTGAGCACACTTTTTTTCTTTTTAACATAAAGGGGAGGCCGTTCTTCTGGGGGCCGATAGCTAGTAACTCTCCTTTCTTCCCACTTCTCTTTACAGCTTTGAGAGCACCGTGGGCCAGGGCTCAGACACATATATCTACATATTCAGGGTGTGCCGGGAAGCTGGTAACCAAACCTCTGGGGCAGGCCTGGTGCAGATCAACAAAAGTAATTGGAAGGAGACAGTGGTAGGGAGGCTCAACGAGACTCATGTCTTCAATGGAAGTAAGACCCCGCCCCCGATTGATTAATTGATATCCAGTCAGTTCCCTGACAGTCCTGGTCTTTCCCAGTCCCTTCAGCATATTGTACACGTGGTGCAACATGCTGGAGACCATGAACCACAGGAGGCCTAGTCACAGCTCCTCTGAAGCTGCAGCTCAGGGCATTTACGTGCTTAAAGTTAGTGAAAAACTTAAGCAAAAAGAAGAATCTAACCAGAATTCTATAGCCTGGAGTCATTTTATTCACCCAAATACTTGAGGTTCACACTAGGCTTAAAACCATCAACCACCATTTACCATCAAATTAATCAAGTGTGTCAGTGAAGTTTTAAGAGAAGCTTTTTTGCACATCAGATTGTCTAAAAATTTCCCCACCAGCTTTGGTGCTGTGTTGGAACTATTTCTCAAAAGTCATACAGTCAGCCGGGCTCGGTGGCTCAGCCTGTAATCCCGTGCATTGGGAGGCTGAGGTGAGTGGATTGCCTGAGCCCACGGGTTTGAGACCCACCTGGGCAACTTGGCGAGACCTCATCTCTACACTAAATCAAAAAATTAGCCGGGCGTGGTAGCGCGCGCCAGTAGTTCCAGCTACTTGGAAGGCTGAGGCGGAAGGATCGCTGGAGCCCAGCAGGGCGAGGTTGCGGTGGCTGGGAGCAGCCACTGCACCCCAGTCTGGGCGACAGAGTGAGACTCCAACTCAAAAAAAAAAAAAAGTCATAACAGTTATATTGCTGAAAGAAACACGTGAGCCCCCGTGGTCTAATTCCCTCCCATTAATAACTAAATTGGCCAGATGCAATGGCTCACACCTATAATCCCAGCACTTTGGGAAGCTGAGGTGAGAGGTTTGTCTGAGCCCACCGGTTCGAGACCAGCTTGGGCAACTTGGCGAGACCTCGCTTCTACAATAAATCAAAAGATAAGCCAGACATGGTGGTGCGTGCCTGTAATTCCAGCTACTTGGAAGACTGAGGCAAAGGATTACCTGAGCCCAGCAGGTGGAGGCTGCGGTGACCATGAGCGTGCCACTGCACTCCAGCCTGGGCAACAGAGTAAGACTCCAACTAAAAAAAAAAAAAAAAAAACGAAAGCTTACTTATCCTAGTCCTGTAAATAATATGATAAAAAATAAGATTTAAAAATTTGGGGGCTGTAAATATATGACTTGGTTCTGGACCCAATTCATCCTATTTCCTAGTCCTGTGACTTTGAAAAATCATTTCACCTTTTGGACTTTGTTTTCTCATATACAAAATTGGAAGCAAAATGCTTTCCTAATACACCTCACATAGTTGAGGAATCAAATATTTTGCAAAAGAATTTTGAACATATTAAATACTAAAGAGAAATGCATTCCAATCTTAAAAATCATTCATTTTAGATTTATCTGTGTCTAACTTTGAATTCTAGATGGAAATTATAGGGAACCTGTTTTACTTCAAGCAGGTGTTAAAAAATGTGAATCGGTATTAAGGTATGGATCATATTTGTTTTTGCACTGTCAGTTGCCTACCTTTAATGTGGAAAAAAAATTTTTTTTTTTTTAAGTTGGAATCTCTTGTTGCCCAGGTTGGAGGGCAGTGGCATACTCACGGCCACCACAGCCTCAACCTGCTGGGCTCAGGCAATCCTTCCGCCTCAGCCTTCCAAGTAGCAGGAACTACAGGCATGTGCCACCATGCCCAGCTAATTTTTTGATGTATTGTAGAGATATGAGGTCTTGCCAAGTTGCCCAGGCTGGTCTTGAACCCATGAGCTCAGGCAATCCTCTCACCTAGACCTTCCAAAGTGCTGGGATTATAAGCATGAGCCACCGTGCCCAACCTAATGTGGAAAATTAATATTAATCTTACATGAATATCTGACTCTTAGCTGTCTTAAACACAGGAACACAAACCTTTGTAGAGAAGCAAGTATAAGCCTGGCATTTCTGGTATACAGAGCTCATACTGATGAGGGTCATTTTAATTACAACCAATTCACTGAAGTCCTCAGCTTACTCTGCCATATTACCTAGACCTGCCTCTGCTTTTCCCCAACCCATAGTTCCATTTTCCTTGTCCCTCCTCAGGTAATTGGATCATGCTGATCTATAAAGGGGGTGATGAGTATGACAGCCACTGTGGCAAGGAGCAACGTCGTGCAGTGGTGATGATCTCCTGCAATCGACACACCCTAGCGGTGAGGCATCCTGGGTATATAATATAAGCTCAGGGTGGAGATTGACAGGACTGAGGTGGGAGAAAGTATCCAGAGGGGACAAGATACACTGACATGGACATGAGAAAACTAGTTCAGTTTTTCTGTTTCAGACACCCATCTGTGGTAAATAGTCCACTAACAGGAAAAAGCAAACATTTGGGGGTTTTTTATTGTCCAGTGGAAGTCAGAAGCAAACACTTTACCACATAAATGTGTTGTCTTTTCATCATCAGGGCAATTTTAACCCTGTGTCAGAGGAGCGTGGCAAAGTCCAAGATTGTTTCTACCTCTTTGAGATGGATAGCAGCCTGGCCTGTTCCCCAGAGATCTCCCACCTCAGTGTGGGTTCTATCTTACTTGTCACGTGAGTGTTTTCTTTTTTTTTTCCTTATTGGGACAAGCCTTCCTTTTTTATTGTTTGTTCTTAAGGTCAGCAACTATTCGGTGGTACCGGGCACTAATTGTGTGTATGTATGTGTTATACTATAATTGGTAGGGGGATGACTTTGTGTGAAAATCTTCTGACTATAATAAGTGTCTGGGAAGTTTTTTTAAAATGAGATTTAATGTTTAGTCTCCAGTAAATATTTGCATTTGGAGGTGCTTCTTTTCCCTACTGGAGGGCTGGACGATTTTTATACTATGTCATTAGATTACAGAACTCTCAGAAATGTATTTATGTATCTAATGTGATTATCCTCAGCCATAAGTCAGAATCACATACTAAGTTACTATTTTTTTCTGGGCCTTTGCTTCTCTCGAACTGACAGCACTCTGTTTTCTAAGGAAGCTGCTAGCCCTCTTTCATTTAACATCCTACTACCTCCTTTTTCTTTTTCACAGAACATAGCTTAGGAAACAGCCAACAATGGATCTAGAGGTCATCCTCAGTATCTGAGTTATACTGTTTCTCAGTTCTTAAGTATAGATGTCTTTCTTCCTCTACAGGTTTGCATCACTGGTTGCTGTCTATGTCATTGGAGGGTTTCTGTACCAGCGACTGGTGGTAGGAGCCAAGGGAATGGAGCAGTTTCCCCACTTAGCCTTCTGGCAAGATCTTGGCAACCTGGTAGCAGTAAGTGACAGGGCAACTGAGTCCTGTGTAAAGGGTTAACCATCCCGGTTTCTTAGGGATTTCCTGAGGCAGGGGCTTTAGGTGCTAAAACCACAAAAGTCCCATTAAACCAAGACAGTTGGTTCCCCTTGTAAGTACAAAGAAGTACATGGCATAGCATCAGTTTCTGGCCTTGTTAAGACATCGCTGAAAGGTCAACACTCTCCAAAGTTCAATCTCCCCAAAGACCAATCAGTTGATCTCTCCAAAATCTGACTTGGCTATTAAGGGGACCTGGGTGGACAGGAAATGATGCCTAATTAGAAGAAACACTTTCTCTTATTTCTCCCAATTGAATTTAGGCTAATCCTCAGATATTTTTGGTTTCCTCTTAATTACCCCTAAGAAAACCAATTCTTCTCACGTTTCTAGACCACAAGTATACTTTGTCTTACCCTAAAGTTGGATATTCCATATAATCGTTCCCTTCGGTTTCTTTTCCCTACAGGATGGTTGCGACTTTGTGTGCCGCTCTAAACCCCGAAATGTGCCTGCGGCCTATCGTGGTGTGGGAGATGACCAGCTGGGGGAGGAGTCAGAAGAGAGGGATGACCATTTATTACCAATGTGATTGCACTTTAAATGTCTGGCCTCGTCTTCAGTCCCCCAAACCAAAGCCTACTCAGCCAGGTTTCTCAAGCAGTCTCAACTCCAGTTTCTCATCTCACCCCTAATATTGCTCTTGCTTTCCAGTTTGCTTATGATTTGCATCCTCTTCTCATTAGTAGGAACTGCCTTCAGGTATGGTTGTTATGTCAAAGGTAATGTAAAAGGGCTTGTGAAAACAGACCGTCTCTCAGTATCAGAAGATACAAGTAAAATAGGGATAGGATAGTGGGCAAAAAAGGATGTGGCAGGCTCCTTGGCCAAGCTTTTTTAAACACATTTCCACAAGTTTTTGAGACACTGGACTTCTTTAATTAACAAAAAACAGCAAAGAAACATTATTTATACAGGTTTGATTGCTTTCATGTTGTTACTCTGTACCCTACAGTAGCCTTCATGAGAATCTGATTTTCTTGCTGCTTGGAATTACTTTGCAGTGGCTACTTGGTTGCAATTCAAGTACTCCCCTTTGATATGAGCCTGGAAATGTTCTAGACTTGCTTCTCCCACCTCTGGGATTAGGGTAGAAAGAGGTGAAATTTCCCATCACATCACCTGTTGGCATTGGGGTGACTTTATAGCTGAAATTGAGCCATGGATTGTGGTTCTGCAGTTACCAGTGTGCATATAGCCAAAATGCCTAATCCAGAAATTGAATCCGTTGGAATGAGAAACTGAAATTGACCTCCTGTGCTACTGGAATTCCAGAAAAGGGAAGTCTGTTTACCTTGTGATAGGACCATGATGGTTTTCTTCTCCCATCTATAATAATAGCTGGCAAAGCTTTGCCTCTTGCTGTTTCTCTCTACCATATTTCTAAACATATGTTGCACTTTCTTCACAGGCATGTGGTTTTGACTTTTTTTAATCTTCTGGAAAGGGAATGGAAGCAGAAGTGGGACATTTAGGGCTCTGCTGTCCTCCCTGGGTGTGGAAAGCTGCTGCACCTGTCCCTTCTGCTGGCTCAGGGAAGTGTCTTCTGCCCACATTTCTGCGGGGAAAGGTTTTTAATCCTCTGATGCTTCCATCTTTCTGTTTAGGCCATGTGCCCAGAAACCTGGGCTGATCTTTCAGTAACAGTGAAGCTACTAAAGATAACATGGCTCCACTGGACACAAAAGAGGGATGGAATCAATAGACAGGGGGCCTTTTATAAGCCTTTGGAGGAGAAATTATATCGCCTTTGGACTTTTCAATACTATTGGAATGATTTTTTTTCTAAACAGGGAAAATGATGTTGCAAAAGCATCTTTTTTGTTATCTGTTTGCATCCCTCCCCCACACCCTGGTGTTATAAAATGAAAAAAACACCACTTTTTGTACAAAAACACTTAATGATTAAAAACCAAACAAAACATGCTGGCCTAGTCATTTGTGTGAAAGAAAAGGGCAGAGAGATCAGAATGGAGTAAGACACTTGAGACCAATTTTCATCCTTTTACTGAGGAAGAAAAAATATTTAATATTTTTGTTGTATAAGGAATAGTGCCTAAGGCAGGTACTTATACTCCAGACCTCAGCCCCCACGCACTCCTGTTTAATAAAGCTATAGGACAAAGCAAAGTTGGAACTGAAAAGTAGGGTAGAAAATAACACATAAATTGGAAGGGAACAGGGGAATGCAGAAAGAATGACAACAGCCACACGTATGCCAGTCAAACACTGTAGTCCCTGCAGCAAGTCAGAAAGATGCCAACCAGGCTGCTTCACTGGCTGGGAATCCTGCCATGGAAGCAGGAGAAAAGATTCAATACTAAGGGAGTAAGTGACGACCAAGAAAACTGAGCCACAGCTACAGTGGGGCAATGGGGGGGGCGGTACCAGATTTTGCTACTTGTGTCCCACCAGCTAGAAGAACCCGCCTCTCCCCCTGGGGAGGCAGACCTGCAGCCCACCACTTCCTTGCCTTCCCATGCTATGTGTGCCGTCTCTTAGAGAACTGAGACCTGGTCAGATGCTCTGCTCCAGGATAAGGCTGAGCAGTCCAGGTTCTTTAGGCTGCCTCTTTCATAGAGACTGGATATGGGTAGGTGGGAGTGGTGAGAATGGTACAGGTTTTTAAAAATAAAGTAGAACCCAGAGAAAATGTCAAAGCTGCTACCGTGGAGCACCAGCAACCAACTGTTGCATGTCTCTGTCTCAGTAATCCCCCGACAGAAGGTCACATGATTGCAACAGCTCTTTCTTCCCTGCAAAGGTTCTGCTGGTACCAGGTCATAACCTGGTAAGTGGGAAGTGTCTGCCTTCGGCTGGTTTGTGCAAGAGGGCCACCTTAGGTTTCCTTGAGGACATTTATCTTGGCGCAGATCTTGAGGGCAGGGCCCAGCTTGATGTTCATGGCACTCATAAGATGTTCTTCTTTAAGTAATAAAAGAGCCTGTCCATCAATCTCCTGGGAGCGAAACTCCTCTGCAATCTCTTGGCAGCCTGGAAGGAAATGGTGAGAACGTGTGAGAAAGGGCATGGGAGCACCAGAACACAGAATGGAGGAAATGAGACAAACTCGAGCCTAGCAGTCGTTAACCCCAAGTATCTGTCCCAAATTCAGGAATATAAAGGGCTGAGATGGCAAGCTATGAAAGCAAAGTGAAATTAAAATTGGAGCAGCTAGCTATAAAAAAGGCCAAGACCAAGAAAGGAAGAACTATGTGTTCAACCACAGAAATCATTCTAACCATTTGGGGAGGGGGAAGAGGGAGGAAAAAAACATGTTTTCTTTTGCACTGGAAAAAAAATCAAAGTTAGGGTTCTTTTTGACATTTCTTGTTTAAGGGCCCAGAATTCAGGCCAATAGCAAGAAGGGTAGGGTGATTTTCTTTCCTGGAGAAAACTGTCTTTGTCAGGAACCGCCTACAAACAGTCCTGCCTTAAAAAGAGTGGGACAACAGTGCTCCCTTAGCTTGTAATCCCCTTCTCCACTAACTAAAAATCGTTTATCCACAGTGGGAATCATAGCTACTCACACATAAAAAGTATACTTTACCGAAAAATTATTGGTGAGAAATAGAGTTGCATCACAAGATAAGAAAACAAACGCTGCAAAACTGCTAACATTGGCCGGGCAGGGTGGCTCAGCCTGTAATCCCAGCACTTTGGGAGGCCGAGGCGAGTAGACTGCCTGAGCCCACAGGTTCAAGATCAGCCCAGGCAACTTGGCGAGACCTCATCTCTACAATAAATCAAAAATTAGCCGGGCATAGTAGCACATGCCTATAGTTCTAGCTACTTGGAAGGCTGAGGCAGAAGGATCGCGTAAGCCCAGCAAGTCGAGGCTGCGGTGGCCGTGAGCGGCCTGGGTGACAGAGTGAGACTCCAGCTCAAAAAAAAAAAAAAAAACAACTGACATTATAGAAAACAATGACAACGCAGAAAGAAATGAGGAAACCCAGCTATGGGCAAGCAACTTGAATAAATATTGAGAGTAGAGCCCATGTACTATACCACCCAATCACCTACGGCTTAAAGTCACGCTCCCTCTTCTAGAAGCCCTTGTGGGATGTCCTGAGGAACAATGACCCAGGTTCTCTGGAGACGCTCAGTACCATGGAGAGAAGCGATGAACTCATACACCTCCTCTACACTCCAGCGGCTGGGATTACTGGACAGGAACACAGGGTTGATGCCGTGTAGTTCCGGTGTAGGTGGAGCAGTATTGGGGTTCCCCAGGTCACGGTCTCCATGCCCAGCTCTTACTGATAAAGGCCCAGGAGAAGTTGGGGAGAGTGCTTCATCATAACTGGAATTATCTGAACCCCGGCTAGAGTCCTCTTGACCCTACAGAGAAACAAACCAGTGAGGTCAGGAATAACAGTGTCATGAACTCCCCTCTCTCTCCAACCACCCTGGTTGAACAAAGGAAAAACTAATCTTAACCACACGTGAAATAATCTACACTTCATTTACAAATGCTCGAAGTCTGTACACTCAAGTGCCTTTTAAGTACCAACCGTATCACTGCCTTAATTCTCCCCTCGTCCTAACAGTGGATCCAGCTTTTCTCTACTCAAGTAGTGTAAGGATTAATGGATAGGTGAACCAGTAGTCACATGACCGGAAACAAGAGACATCAGGCTCTAGTGGCATTTGGGAGTAATGCAATTGACAAAATCAGAGTTCTGGTGTCACACCCTTTTACCCAGGCAAAGGAGCTGCCCTGTGGAGAAAGAACAAAGGCCCATTTAAAAGGTAGCTGGCTCTGCAACAGCAGCTCACCCGGTGGCGTTTGCCCTGAATCTTGGCACGGGCAATGTCAGAGGAGCTGCGGCGGGGGCCACGCCTGCGAACGCGAGCATAGTTGGCTTCTTGAAATTCTTTCATCTTTTTCCTCTTCAGCCGGAACTGATGGCTACAACTCACATTGTACCTAGATAGGGCACAGACAGATGCCAAAGGTGCTACAGAAGACTACCTTGCTACTGACCCTAGATGTGAGTTAGTATTTTAAGAGCTGATTTAGGGTAAGGGAATACAAGCAAAGGAGGAGACATTAAAATACTAGCTGAAGGTTGAGGCTGCAGTGGCCGGGAACGGCCACGGCACTCCAGTCTGGGTGACAGTGAGACTCCAGTCAAAAAAATAAAAAAATTAAATAAATAAAATAAAATACTAGCTGAGATGATGCTGGGGAAGAAATGAGATTGAGAAATCGGTGCGAGAACAGGGTGCCGGAAGTACCTCTTAGCGCAAGTCATGGAGCAGAACCTCTTGGAGCCACGAAACTGCTCTGCAGGGGCGTACTTGCCGCAGTACTCACACTTCAGGAGGTTCGCCTTCTTGTCTAACTCTGAAAAGCAAGCATTGCTGGAGAGTTACCATGGCTTTCTGCTGCTCCTCAGGCTATCACTAGACCCACTAGACCCAGAGCAGGATTCTAGTGATTCTCAGGGTTTGCCTCAAAGACCTAGACAACCTAACTGAGCATCCCTAAAGCACGAAGTCCAAAATCCGAAACTGTAAGGCTTTTAAAGTCTTCCTAACCTTAATTAAGCCAACCAATTCCATTTCAGATGTCTTACTAAGTTTATCCTAATTCACACACACAGATCTCAGATGATTCTACTTCTGAATAGGAGAGAGGAACCAATTACTAATGCCTGGAAAGAAAAAAGATCCCGCTCCCACAAAGATTTCCAAAAGCACAGAGGAAAATATAAGTACAAGTCCTTAATATAGATTATAAAATCTAGAATAAGGAGAAGTGGAAATTAAGAATACAATGTCCTATTTTATGTCATTTTTTTGAAAATACAGCTTTATAGTAAGAATGAATCAACAGGTTACTTTAGTTTGATAAAACTCCTCTAATCCAATACAACTTGTGTGACAGACAACGTACTCCAAGATGTGACACAAAGGTTTCTGTGTGTAGATGGACTTCATAGTATTCCTCCTTTAAACAGGTAATTACCACTTGACACTAAGTCCTCAAACACATCTTCATGAGTCTCCTTCCCCCAGATGAGTCCCTAAGTACTCACCTGTAGAGGGGCTGTCTCCTCCCAAGGGGCCACCTGACTGATTCTCGGCCAGCCCTGTCGAAAGGCCAGTCTGCAGTGGCTTCTCAGACTCCTTCAGTAACTGAGAACAACCCACCTGTCCCAGAAAAATTTTGGAATTCAATTAGCCTGATTATCTTCTGCCTCTCTATAGCTTTCCTCAACATCTCCCATTATCATGTCTTTGCCCGGATCTCTAACTATATGGCCGTGTCTGGTTCAGAGAGAATCACTTTTTTAATATAGCAATCAAGTTTCTCTAACTTGCTTTTTTCAGATAAGACATTAGTGAACAGGTTCCCACCCTGGCTTCCTATTTTGTCCTTTCCCTTCCTAAGGGACAGGGAATATACCCTAGAAGTCAAGACACAAGGGTTCTAATTCTGGTTCTGCAACATGTGGTACCTAGGAAGGTCCCTTAACTTTTTTTTTTTTTTGAGTTGGAGTCTCACTCTGTCACCCAGACTGGAGTGCAGTGGCCATTCCTGGCCACCGCAGCCTCGACCTGCTGGGGCTCCAGCGATACTTCCTCCTCAGCCTTCCAAGTAGCTGGAACTACAGGCGCACGCTACCAGGCCCAGCTAATTTTTGATTTATTGTAGAGATGAGGTCTCGCCAAGTTGCCTGGGCAGGTCTCGAACCCGCAGGCTCAGGCAATCCTCTCACCTCAGCCTCCCAAGCTGGGATTACAGGCTTGAGCCACTGTACCCAGCCTTTTTTGGGGTTTTGTTTGTTTTTGGTTTTTTTAGTCAGAATCTCACTCTGTCACCCAGGCTTGGGTGCAGTAGCATGCTCACAGCTACCATAGCCTTGACCTAGTGGGCTCAGGTGATCCATCTATCTCAGCCTTCCAAGTAGTTGGAACTACAGGCATGTACCATTTGTTTTCTTGTTCCATTGTAAAGACAGGTCTTACCAAGTTGCCCAGGCTGGTCTCAAACCCCTGGGTTCAGGCAATCCTCTCACCTTGGCCTCCCCAAGTGCTGGGATTACAGGCACGAGCCACTGTGCCCAGCAATACTGTAGTTTTAAAGGTTACTTTCTACCTTTTTCTTGCCTTTTCACAACATTTTCATTTTCTGGTTCACATACTCTTTCTTTCTTTCTTCCTTTCCTTCTTTACAAAATAAACTACACAATTAACCATTCTCGAATTTAATAGTTCTGTGCCTTTTGTTTTTAGTGGCGTCTGAAAAGACAACAATCAGACCAAGTCCCCACTTGAAAGTCCCACCTCATGGCCCTGCCCTCACCGGGAAAGGTTCTGCTCCTTCTTGAATAACAAAGCCTTCAATGATGTGGGTGAGAATCTGGGGCTTCACAATGGCCTGTGGGGGTTTTGAGTCACCCATTTGCCTGGACACCATGGCTAGTGTAGGAGGTGGTACGGATGGAGCAGGGGTCAAGGCTACTAGGTCACTGCTTGGGGTGTTAGCATTCACATTGGCCACTGGTTCAGCTTTCTCTGGAAAACAAGCACAGATTAAGGAACAGATATAGGATGATGTAATTGAGTCCTCTGTTAGCTGAGCCAGCTCGATCTTCCACAGCAATGTATGTTCAACCTGGATCATTCACCCTGGATGCTGTTTTCAGATCTACTCATTTGTCCACCGGGTTCAGGCCCGTTTTCTACTAAACCGGACTTTTCTTTCAGCTCACTCGGTACACGTATCTGTACTCTGTGCACTCCAACAGCATATTAGAAGTCAGTTACCTCCAAGACTGCTCTTCTCCTCCACAGACCTTGGGCTCTCTGCTACTGGCGATGCCTTGGCAGGAAGCATTGAGCCCAATGTGGAGACATCATCTCTCTCCTCCTCAGACTCAGCCTTGCGTTTGACGGCCAATGTCTGGGGTTTACCCTGTATAGTAAAGAATAGGAAATAAGCAAAGATGCAGGAGTGAAGGAAAATAAGGAACCACAACTACTACCATACTTTCGAAGAAAACTTTCTTCCAGATTCCCTCATTTGTCCACTTCCCATAGTACACTGAAACTCCCGGTCATTCCCAAGAAGTACATCTTCAAATCAGGACAAAAGAAGATATGACATTATTTAGTCTGGCCTAGGTCTTGAAACCCTGTATTCATTATGGGCCAGCTAAGATCTGCTTTTCCAAAGACTGATTTGGTTAAGGATCTCTCTTTTCTTTTTTCTTTTTTTGAGTTGGGGTCTCACTCTGTCACCCAGGTTGAAGTGCAGTGTCTCGCTCACAGCCACCGCAGCCTTGGCCTGTTGGGCTCAGGTGATCCTTCCACCTCAGCCTTCCAAGTAGCTGGAACCACAGGCATGTGCCACCATACCCGGCTAATTTTTTTTCAGTTGTAGAGATGAGGACTTGCCATTCTTACTCAGGCTGGTCTCAAACCCCGAGCTCAGGCAATCCTCTCCCCTCTGCCTCCCAAAGTGCTGGGATTACAGGCTTGAGCCACCACGCCTGGCTGGTTAAGGCTATCTTGACCTAACTTAGTACATATCCAAAACCCCAGTATGCTTCAGGATCAAATTTAGGAGTATGAAGGTCAAATAGTACATACATTAATGTCTGTCCTCCTACAGAGGGAACAGACAAATACCATAACAACCTTCTTAACTCTTTCTTCCCCTGTGACATTAAGCTCCGTTTCCACGCTGCCCCAGGTCCACTCTCTTCCGTGGCAGTACCCTGAAACCACGAGACATGACTCACCGGCAAGTGCACAGACTGCATGTAGAAGGCAGCAGGGACCTGGGCTACAACGGGCGAGGAGGTGGTAGTCCCCCCTTTGACCACATGTGCCGTCCCCTGCACAGGAGCCAGGGTCATCCCAGGGGCCAAGGTAGGAGGGCATTCCTGCAGTGCACCAGGAGCCTGGGATGAAGGTGGCGAGGCAGCCAAATGGGCCTGACCAGGCTGCACTGCACCTGGCATCCCTCGGGAAGTGGGGACAGCAGCTGCCAGCTGTGCCAGCCCCAGAGCCTGTGCCTGGGCTGTACCTGGCTGTCGGGTGCCTACTACTTGCACGGGGATATGAGGAGGTGGTTGCGGGGCAGCAGACATCTTGGCAGCCCCCAACTGAGGAGGCTTGAGCGGTGCTGCGGGAGATTTGGATTGGATGGGGACTGGTGGCTTGGGGGCTGGGTCAGGGGGAAGGGACAGCGGTGAAGACTGAAGCATGGGCTGAACCACCAGAGTTTGGGCTTGTTGCTGGACCTGGGCAGGTGGGACCTGTGGGGGCGGAGGGGCAGGGAGGGCTGTGGCCTGCGGCGGCGGCGGTGGTGGTGGCTGCTGCTGCTGCTGCTGGGCCAGCTGGAGGTGTGTGGCTGTGTGGAGGAGCTGGGACTGCCGGTGCTGGAACTGCTGCTGGTGGTGGATGGCAATCTGCTGCTGGATCACCACCTGTTTCTGCTGAAGGTGGATCTGCTGCTGTTGCTGAATCAGTGAATGCGGCTGGATCTGCGTGTAGGTGGCTACAGGAACAATTCCAGGATGGAACAGAGAAAAAAGCGGAAAACAATAATCGTTCTAAATTAAAATAAAAGCATCTTTCCAAGGTGTTACCGAGTTGTGGAATCTCACAGTGAATGGAGATCTGGCCATCATCTCATCCATACTCTTTCCAAGCCAGATATTACCAACAACCCCTAGTCTTACGGATTTCAAAGAAAGAACTCTTCTACTCAAGCATCTTACAATCCTCAGTAATGTTTTTATTTTTTTTATTTTTTGAGTTGGAGTCTCACTCCGTCACCCAGGCTGGAGTGCAATGGCGTGCTCACCGCCACCCCGAAATAAAGGAGGCAAAAATCAACATTACCAAATAAGTATACACATCTAACTACATCTTACCCGCTTGCTTATCTGAAAGCAAGTACAAACTATTTAGGTTTATTTATTATTATTTATTCTTTTTCATCCTTATCATTAACACAGGTAATCACAAAGTGACTATACGAGGGAAGAACCCAAAAAACCTGGAATTTATTTATAAAAAATTGTGGATTTGTTCTTACATGTTCCAACTCCAGTCACCTTCAAAGCACTCTCCATTTGATGCAATACACCTATCGAGATGCTTTTTCCACTGCTGAAAACAATTTTTGAACTCATCGATTTTGATGCCGTTTAGTGCTTCTGCCATTTTTTTTGTTTCCCCTCTTCCACACTGCAAAATGTTTCCCTTTGAGGACTTTTTCATCAGGGAAACAAAAGTCGCCAGGCAACACTGGGTGGACAGGGAGAACGGGGCACAGGGGGTCGTGCCGTTTGGGTCAAAAACTACTCAACACTCAGTATGGGGTGGGCAGGTGAATTGTCACAGTGGAAGAACCAGTCACCTGTTTGACACAAGTTGGGATGTTTCTTCCACAAACTGTGACGCAACCTTCGCAAAACTTCCAGATAAAAACTTTGGTTGACCATTTGATCCGGAGGAACACATTCTGAGTATAATACAAGGGGCCTGCCCACCAAAACATTATTCCGGTTTTTCTGAAGGGTCCCTCCTTGTATTAAACCATGGCTCTATTTACTAGTCTATTTTTTTTTTGAGTTGGGGTCTCACCCTTGTCACCCAGGCTGGAATGCAGTGGCATACTCACAGCCACTGCAGTCTAGACCTGCTAGGTTTAGGAGATCCTTCCGCCTTAGCCTTCCAAGTAGCTAGAACTAAAGATGCACACCACCACGCCCAACTAGTTTTTGTGATTTCTTGTGGAGATGAGGTAACCCAGTTATCCAGGCTGATCTCAAACCCCCAAGCTCAGGCAATCCTCTTGCCTCGGCCTCACAAAGTGCTGGGATTACAGGCTGAGCCACCGCACTAATTACTACTCTTAAGAGTTATATGGAACTTGTACTAAATCTGCTCTACACTGGACCAACTAGCCACCAATAAACAGTATTTAACTGTATAAATACAATTATACACTTTACTGTACGTTACATAAGAAGAGGGAATCTGCTTTTCAAAGATGTAGAAAACAGTAGACAATTCAGCAAGACTGGGTGAATAAATGGTTAGAATAAACTAAAGAACTCGGGGCCTGAGAAGACAATCTGTAAGGCTACCTGTAAGACAAGGCAACCTGTAAGCTCACTGCTACATAGTGAAAGCAGATAAGATTTCTGCTACTGTCCTCCTGTCCCTGAACTAACATGTTCAAGGCCGATGTGATTATTTTTCATTCCACTATTCCAGAGCCAAGAGAAGCAGGAAAAAAAGTAAAGGAATGTACTCCGAAGATTTCAAACAAGTTATGAGAGAATAATGACATTGTGAGGGGTGACAACCTACCTGAACTAATAAGCGTCTGGCTGGGTGCAGGTGTAGCTGTCCGTGTCAAGTTCATGCCCACATTCTGCTGACCACTCCCATCTGCTTCGGCCTTCTTGGCTGCTGCGCTTTCTGCCTCTGTCTGGCTGCCCTGACTCACAGTCACTGTTTGTGCCGCAGGCAATGGCTGCACAACTCCTGTGCCCTTCCTGGGACAGCTCCCACCACCAATTCCTGAGGAAGGCAACTGACCCAAACCCCCAGGTGCCTGGCCACCCCCACCTGGACCCATGGACCCTGGGATGCTATTCCCGCTGCCTCCGCCAGCTTGGCTAAGGTTGAGGGACTGGGCTGAGGCCCCAGAGGAAGCCTGTGCTACAGCCAGGGCCTGGCTAGAGGCCTGAGAGAGGCTAGAGACAGGGGACGCTCCAGGAGGAATGGCCTTCTGAGTGGAGCCTTGCATTTGGGGTCCTTGGGCTGAGGCTTGTTGGTTCCTCACTGCCAAGTTCTGCACCTGAAAGATATGAAAAAAACAGACTGAGAAAAGGAGAGCAGAAGGCATTAAGGTCAAAGATTTCTGTGTCTGATTCAAAAACCACCAAGATGGCTGTAAGTATAATATTCCACAGCTTATCTCAGCTCGTTGCCCTGTCTATACAACATGCCTTAAGGGATTCTTTCTGGTCTCCCGGGGAAGAAATCTGGAATCTGATTTTTCAGTTGCCTTCACTCACTATCAAGTCTGTCATCAAGTCTGGTCATTTATTCCCTCGACATTCTCTCTTTCAATTTCCCTTTCCTCGCCATTCATTCACTCCACATCTCCTAGACACCTGCTATGCTTCAGGTACCATGCTGGATACTGGGAACACAGACACAAAAGACATAGTCCCTGCGCTTGATGAGTACTTTCCGTTAGAGAAGACAGGAAAACTGCCAAACAGGATATAATATACATAGATATACACAAAGTGCTACGGGCATACGGAGAAGATCCACTCAAACTTAGGAAGACTTCCTGAAACTGGTGATCTGATCTGACACTCAGTGGGTAATAGTGAAGGTAGGGGTTTGAAGACACTGGTAACGGCATCTGCAAGACCACAGAACCAAAAAAGAGCATAGCATTTTCAGAAAGCATAAATATTTCATTATGTTTGGGGTGACTTCCAGGGGGCTAAAAGAAAGGAAGTGGGTTGGGACTAGGGAGGTAGAAAGGTGCTAGACCATTATGGGCCTGGTGTGTTAAAATAAGGGGAGTCTGCACTTTAGTTTGGGAATAGTAAGTGAATCTGTACAGCTCATTGTAAAATTCCTAGTGTCTGGCACAGTCATTACTCCAAAACAGGAACAGAAGGAATTAATCATGACTGCTCAAATGTGTATAGGAAGACATCGAAGAATATTAATCAGAATAAACAGTCAAATCTGTAGTTGAAGCCATTCTTTCAACATTTCTTCCCATAGCTGTGAGGAGCTGATAATAATAATAAACACTTCTGATGGAAGTGTAAATCAGTACAAATACTTTGGAAAAATGTTTGCCATTCCTATCCTAAAACTGAACAGTCATACACTCTCAACCCAGGAATTCCACAGGAGAAACTCTTGCCATGTTCCACAGGAGGGACACACACCGAGGCCTGGAAACAGCCCAAAGGGTCACCTATGGAAGGGAGGATATAGTATGCAATGGAGTATGACATAGAAATTAAAATTAGTAAGCTACAGTGACTACAAGAAAGCAAATAGATTTTGACAACATATTATTAAGAAAGGGTTCTTGGCTGGGCATGGTGGCTCATGCCTATAATCCCAGCACATTGGGAGGCCGAGGTGAGAGGACTGCCTGAGCCCACAGGTTTGAGACCAGCCTGGACAACTTGGTGAGACCTCTTCTCTACAATAAATCAAAAAATTAGCCGGGCGTGGTGTTGCGTGCCTGTAGTTCCAGCTACTTGGAAGGCTGAGGCGGAAGGATCACCTGAATCCAGCAGGTCGAGGCTGTGGTGGCCATGAGCATGCCACTGCACTCCAGCCTGGGCACTAGAGTGAAACTCCAACTCAAAAAAAAAAAAAGAAAGGGTTCTCAAAAAGTTTACATACAGCACAAGTACCTTATAAATTTAAATACAAGTAGATATTACATATGGTGTCTGGGAGGTGCTTCAAAATAATCCACGGGCAGAGGGCAGAGGCCTGAATATACCAGCTATGTGCTGATAATTGTTGAAGCTGAATGGCAGATACAAAGGGATTCATATCTTTTTCTATTTTATATGTTTGAAATTACCCATAACAAAAAGTAATTTTTGAGCCGGGCTCGTGGCTCAGCCTGTCATCCCGCGCCTTTGGGAGGCTAAGGGGAGTGGATGGCCGGAGCCCGCGGGTTCGAGAGCCGCCTGGGCAGCGAGACCTCATCTCTACAATAGATCAAAAATGAGCCAGGCGTGGTAGCACGTGCCTGTAATTCCGGCTATTCGGAAGGCTGAGGCAGAAGGATCGCTGGAGCCCAGCAGGCAAGGCTATGGTGGCCGGGAACGGCCACTGCACTCCAGTCTGGGCGACCGAGCGAGACTCCAACTCAAAAAAAAAAACAAAAAGTAATTTTTGGAAATATATAGAGATGCAATGAAAATATATAAAAAGAGACCCAAGGGAAGGATAGACCTAGAAATCAGAATGGTTACCATGTGTAAGAAGAGCAGGCAGTAGGTACAACTGTGGATTGCTTATCCTATTATTCAAAACTCTGAATGAATTTTATTTATTTATTTCTGAGTCGGAGTCTCACTCTATCACCCGGGTTGGAGTGCAGTGGCACGCTCACAGTCACTGCAGCCCCGACCTGCTGGGCTCAGGAGATCCTTCCACTTCAGCCTTCCAAGTAGCTGAAACCATAGGTGTGCGCCACCACATCCAGCTAAATTTTTTTTTTTTAGTTGTAGAGACTAGGTATCACCATACTGCCCAGACTGGTCTCAAACCTGTGAGCTTAGCCAATTCTCTCGCCTCTGCCTCCCAAAGTGCTAGGATTAAAGGCGTGAGCCACTGCGCCCAGCCAAAATTCTGAATGAATTTTAAAAGCTCACGGAGAGACCAATGCTGAGAGTGTCATGAGCCAAGAATTATAATTTATCAAATTCTGTGTATCAGAAGTGCAATTAAACATAGAAGGCCAGGATCGGTAGTTCACACATATAATCCCAGCACGCTGGGAAGACGAGGTGAGAGGACTGCTGGAGCCCATGGGTTCGAGACCAGCCTGGACAACTTAGTGAGAGCTCATCTCTACCATAAATCAAAAAATTAGCTGGGCATGGTGGTGCATGCCTGTAGTTCCAGCTACTTGGAAGGCCGAGGTTGCGGTGGCCATAAGCGTGCCACTGTACTCCAGCCTGGACGACAGAACGAGACTCCAACAAAAAAAAAAATAGTAGTAGTACCCAGGTGTGGTGGCTCACACCTGTAATCCCAGCACTTTGAGAGGCCAAGGTGGGAAGACTGCTTGAGCCCAGAATCAAGATCAGCCTAGGAAACACAGTGAGACATCGTCTTTGCAAAAAAAAAAAAAAATCAAAAGAAATTAGTCAGGCATGGTGGCACACACCTGGTCTCAGCCACTGGGGAGGCAAAGGCAGGAAGATCGCTAGAGTCCAGGAGTCTGAGGCCGCAGCAAGGCATGATCATGACACTGCACTCCAGCCTTGGTGGCAGAGAGGGACCATCAACTCAAAAACAAAAAATGTAGTAGTAACAGCATACTTTTTAAAAATAAGCAACAGTAATTCAGAAGAGAATTACAAGTAAATAAGACTGAAGACCCTGAGCACACGGGTTCGAGACCCGCCTGGGCAACTTGGTGAGACCTCATCTCTACAATCAATCAAAAATGAGCCGGGCGTGGTAGCACATGTCTGTAGTTCCAGCTACTTGGAAGGCTGAGGCGGAAGGATGGGTGAAGCTCAGCAGGTCGAGGTTGCGGTGGCCGGAAGTGGCCACTGCACTCCAGTCTGGGCCACGGAGTGAGACTCCAACTCAAAAAAAAAAAAGACTGAAGTCAAGACCATTTAGAAAACTAGAACAGTAATCCAGGTGAAAATAATAATAATAATAATAATAATAATAATATAAAAGCCTGAATTCAGGCGGCAGCAGTAAAGAGGAGGTAATGAAACTTTTGAGAGAGACTGACAAGAATCGCCAGTGGCCGGGCACAGTGGCTCAGCCTGCAACCCCAGCATTCTGGGGAGGGAAGGTGCATGGAGTTCAGCCATGGTGACGGCCAAGAGCCAGCAGAGAAGAAGGCAGAAGGCACAGGAGACAGTGGATATGATAAGCTTCTTGACAAGGCAGGAGGGGTCCAGAGCACAGAGAAGGTGTGGCTCTACGGTAGGATCCATGAGAGAAGGAAGGGAGGGGGCGGTGACGGGTGTGTATGCAGGCAGATGTACAGGTTTGGTGGAGGCACTGATGAAGTAATGCTCGTGTCATGGATCTTGTTTTCTCTGCAGAGGTGAAGAGTGAGAGGAGAAGGAGAAGGTGCTTTGGAGGCATCGAGTAGGAAACTGAAATAGCCGTTATGGAAAGAAAGCTGATTAGAAAAACTATATAATTACTACATAATATTATGTGCCCCAGCACCCAATCCTGGTGATTTTTTTTTTTTTTTTTTGAGTTAAGAATCTCATTCTGGCCGGGCTCGGTGGCTCAGCCTGTAATCCCAGGCCTTTGGGAGGCTGAGGTGAGTGGATTGCTGAGCCCGCGGGTTCAAGACCCGCCTGGGCAGCGAGACCTCATCTCTACAATAAATCAAAAAATCAGCCGGGCATGGTAGCACATGCCTGTAATTCCGGCTACTTGGAAGGCTGAGGCGGAAGGATCGCCGGAGCCCAGCGGGTCGAGGCTGCGGTGGCCGGAATC
>NW_007248142.1:253057-257002 GCF_000164805.1 Carlito syrichta
TCCGGCGATCCTTCCACCTCAGCCTTCCAAGTAGCCAGAACTACTGGTGTGCGCTACCACTCCTGGCTAATTTTTTTTTCTACTGTGGAGACGAGGTTCTGCCAAGTTGCCCAGGTGTACCTTGAACCTGAGGCAGTCCACTCGCCTCGGCCTCCCAAAGTGCTGGGATTACAGGCTGAGCCACTGAGCCCCGCCGTTACAATCTCAGTAATTGCCTAGTGTCACTAGATTCACTCCCCTGCCCATTAATTCTTCAGACTCACACCACTTTGGATTCATCCCTTCTAACTCCACTGAAACAGCTCTCCCTCCTTAATTAATAAGTCCATCCTAGGGCAGGTGCCGTGGCTCACACCTATAATCCTAGCCCTTTGGGAGGACAAGGAAGGAGGACTGCTTGAGCCCATGAGTTCAAGACCAGCCTGGGCAACGTAGCGAGACCAAGCCTCTACCAAAAGAATCAAACAATTAGCTGGGTGTGGTGGCGCATGCCTGGAAGGATCATCTCAGCCCAAGAGGTTGAAACCAAGGTGAGCCGTAATTGTGCCACTGCATTCCAGCCTGGGCCACAGAGTGAGACCCTGAAAAAAAATCCTTCTTTCCCTCTCTACTACATTCAAAGAGATTGAGTACTGCCCCTTCCCCACACATGCCCATACCTTACAACATTCAGCTGCCATCCTGACAACATAATCCAGGTGTCCCTATCTCTGTCACTCTTTCCCCTCCCCTTTGTCAGGCCATCACCCTCTACCCAGCCTTGAACTGCTTTTCTTTTTTGCCTTTTGGATTTTTTGTAGAGACAAGGGCTCGCTATATTGCTCATGCTGGTCTTTAAGTCCAGGGCTCAAGCAATCCTCCCACCGCAGCCTCCCAAAGTGCTGGGAATACAGGCATGAGCCCTAGTGCCTGGCCTGAACTCCTTCACTAAAGGCTTACCCGGACCCTCAGGTCCACAAGTTAAGCATTCTTCTTTTCAGCCCATATCATCTCCCTAGGCACTTTTAAACATTCCTTTGGCTTCAATGATCATCTAAAAGTCTATTATTCTCATTTTATCTCTAACCCAGACCTCTCCTCTGAGCTTACAAACCATGTATATGGAACTGCTGCCTCAGTATCTCCCTGTGGATGGCTCACAAGCACTTCTCAGTCTACAAGTCCAAAGCTGAACTTCACTCTAAATCTCTGTCTACATGCTTCATCTCAAAAACAGCACCACCAGACCCCCTACTGCTCTAGCGGATCTCGTATCTGGCACCTCCGTCAATTCCCTTATCCACTGAACCCGTTTACCTTCATAAATGATTCTTCCAAGTTACTCTAAAATCTATGGAAATCCATTTTGTCCATCTCCATTGCTACCTACCAAACCCAAACACCACCTGTCCCTAAACTTTTTTTTTGCTGTTGTTGTTTCGTTTTGTTTTTTTGAGTTGGAGTCTTACTCTGTCACCCAGACTGGAGTGCAGTGGCCGCTCCCAGCCACCGCAGCCTTGACCTGCCGGGCTCCAGTGATCTTTCCACCTCAGCCTTCCAAGTAGCCGGAATTACAAGCATGCGCTACCACGCCTGGCTGATTTTTTGATTTACTGTAGAGATGAGGTCTCGCCAAGTTGCCCAGGTTGGTCCTGAACCCTTGAGCTCAGGCAATCCTCTTGCCTCAGCCTCCCAAAGTGTTGCAATTACAGGCTTGAGCCACCACACTCAGTCCCTAAACCGTTAAAGGGAAATTATTTTCCCTATAGTCACACTCATTTTCCCTATAGTCACTATCATTTCCACTTAGTCTCCATAGAGGAGTCAACATGGTCTTTAAATAAACAAAACACATGACCAGCCCGGGAATGGTGGCTCACGCCTAAAATCTCAGCATTTCGGGAGGCTGAGGTGAGAGAATTGCCTGAGTTCGCAGGTTCAAGACCCGCCTGGGCAACCTGGTGAGACTTCATCTCTACAATAAATCAAAAAATTAGCCGGGCGTGGTGGCACATGCCTGTAGTTCCAGCTAGTTGGAAGGCTGAGGTGGAAGGTCGCGGCTGTGGTGGTCGGGAGCGTGCCACTGCCCTCCAGCTTAGGCACCTGAGAGAGACTCCAACTCAAAAGAAATTTCAAAAATAGAAAAACAAAAAACACATTCAAATCTCTCCATGCCACTTCCATGTCTAAAACCCTCCTAACAGCTTCCCACTGCTCTGCATAAAGCCCCGAATTCCAAACTCAGCCCCCAAAGCCCTGCAAGGTGAACGTCCTCCGGCCTGTCCAGCTCCCTCTGCCAAACTCCAGAGCACAGGCCTTGCAGTTCCTCAGACAACTCAAACTCTTTCCCTCCTCACGGTCTTCAGACACGGTGTTCCCCTACCTCTAAACACACGCCTTCCACATCCTTACCAGCTAAATTCTACACACCCCAATTTGAATGTCACCCTCCTTGACATCTATTCCCCCCCCCAAGGCTAAATTAGGTCCCTTTCTGTATTCTTTTTTTTTTTTTTTTGAGTTGGAGTCTCACTCTGTCACCCAGACTGGAGTGCAGTGGCCCTCCCGGCCACCGCAGCCTCTACCTGCTGGACTCCGGCGATCCTTCTGCCTCAGCCTTCCGAGTAGCCGGAATTACAGGCATGCGCTACCACGCCCGGCTGATTTTTTGATTTATTGTGTAGATGAGCTCTTGTTGCCCAGGCGGGTCTCGAACCCGCGGGTTCAGGCAATCCACTCACCTCAGCCTCCCAAAGGCGCGGGATTACAAGCTGAGCCACCGAGCCCGGCTTTGTACTTTCTAATAAAGCAATTATTTCACCATTAAGGTGACTATGTGTTTAATCTCTGGCGTTTGAATGGTCTATGATCTCCATACAGGCAGAGATCATGACTTTCTTGGGCATCCAAGGCTAAGGAATGAATGTTTGCTACATTAATAACAGTTAACACTTAAACACTCACGATGTCCAGGCACTGTTCAAGCAGTTACACATATCAACAACTCATTTTGTCCTCACAACACTCACTAAAGTAGGGACGTTATGTACCTATTTTAAAGATTAAAAAAACTATACCAGAAAGATGTTATTTCCTCAAGATCACACAGTACGTAGTGGAGCTGGAATCTTACCCACACATATTTTTAACCCCTCCCCTCTGTCCCTCCACATATTGACACTCAAACAGAGTCTGAAACAGAGGCTTACTTTATGAGATGACCCCAAGGGTCTCCTAGCATGTTCTCTAACTTCTTGTCTCCAGCCACCTGCTATCCTATGATTCTTTCTAAAGTACGTTCTTTATCCTGTTAATCTGCTGTCAGTACTAGCAACAGTCCCTGCTACCTATGAAGGTAACTACAACCTCCTTTACTTGGCTTTTAAGCTCCTCCCTAGCAATGACCTCTTCTACCATCAGGCCTGTGTCTCCACTTTATTTACCCCCTCACTCCCAACCCTCATCACAACACTCATATTTAAATATATGAAATTAGGTCATGTGTGGTGGCCCATGTCTACAACCCCAGCACTTTGGGAGGCCAAAGTGAGAGTATTGCCCGAGCTCATGGGTTCAAGACCAGCCCAGACAACTTGGCAAGACTTCATCTCTACAATAAATCAAAAAGTTAGCTGGGCGTGGTTGGTGTGTGTCTGTAGTTCCAGCTACCTGGAAGGCTGAGGCAGAAGGATCACCTGAACCCAGCAGGTCGAGGCTGCAGTAGCCATGAGTGCGTCACTGCACTCCAGCCTGAGCAACAATAGAGTGAGACTTCAATTCAAAAACAAATAAATAAATATATGAATTATGCCCTTACACTTCCTGTTCTCTCTCCAGTTTTATTCTCATTCCGTATCAAATCCTACCTATCATTCAAGATTCTGCTCAAGCCAGGCTCGGTGGCTCAGCCTGTAATCCTGCGCTTTGGGAGGCTGAGGTGAGTGGATTGCCTGAGCCCACGGGTTC
>NW_007248142.1:257226-268743 GCF_000164805.1 Carlito syrichta
GGAAGGCTGAGGCAGAAGGATCGCCGGAGCCCAGCAGGTCGAGACTGCGGTGGCCGGGAGGGGCCACTACACTCCAGTCTGGGCAACACAGTGAGACTCCAACTCAAAAAAAAAAATACGATTCTGCTTAAGTATACCAGTTCACTGCAAAGTAAAACAGCGAACTCCTCCAAACTCATGTGTCAAAGTTAGTGCCATTTAGGCCAGGTGTGGTGGCTGACATCTGTAATTCCAGCACTTTGGGAGGCAGAGGCAAGAGGTTTGCCCAAACCCATGGGTTCGAGACCAGCCTGGGCAACATGGCGCGACCTTGTCTCTACAATAAATCAAAAAATTATCTGGGCATGGTAGTGCACACCTGTAGTTCCAGCTACTTGGAAGGCTGAAGCAGAAAGATCGCCTGAGCCCAGCAGGTTGAAGCTGCAGTGGCCATGAGCGTACCATTGCACTCCAGCCTGGACAACAGAGTGAGACAACATCTCAAAGAAAAAAAAAATAAGTTTGTGCCATTTAGTTTAATACTTTTGTTCTCTAAGCTCTTTGACTCAAATTTCTTTTTTAATCCTACAAAATGTCTCGTAAATTTGTTTCTTGATGTCTGCAGGGGGTCGGTTCCACAACCCCTGTGGACACCAAAACCCACAGATGCTCAAGTCCCTTTTATAAAATGGAGTAGTAGTTGCATATAACCTGTGCATATAGCACATCCCCTCATATACTTTAATTCATCTCTAGGTTACTTATAATACCTAATATAAATGCTATGGAATTAGTTACACTGTATTTTTATTTGTATTTTTATTATTGTATTATTTTTTACTGTTTTTTTTCCCTGAATATTTTCGATCTGTGATTGGTTGAATCCATGGACACAGAACCCATGGTTCTGCAGGACCCATAGATACGGAAGGCCAGTGGTACATAGCTGAGCATATCAACAGAAGAGCTCAATGTTTACTTGCTAACTGACAAACTAAAAGGATGAAATCTTTTAGTGTTTAATCTCTGGCGTTTGAATGGTCTATGATCTCCATACAGGCAGAGATCATGACTTTCTTGGGCATCCAAGGCTAAGGAATGAATGTTTGCTACATTAATAACAGTTAACACTTAAACACTCACGATGTCCAGGCACTGTTCAAGCAGTTACACATATCAGGTTGTATCCCATCCATAAGAAGCTAAAAATTCAGACTCAAAAATATATGCATTTGAGAATAAGTCATGGGAAATAACACTGAGGAAGACCTTTACTGGGAAAAACAGTGAACCGGAACAGGAGACAAAGTTGACAACTAAGTAACTCATGAGCAAAAGGAACCAAACATTTCTCTAGCAACTCACTCACATCTAACTAACAAAAGAATTCCCTCAACCATACCTTATCTTCAGAAGACAGTACTATGAGAAAGAAGACTGATTAAAACTCAGCCACAGAGGACTAGAAGGATACAGGTTAAAAAATTTAGCCTGTATTGAGAATAAGACTCTCCAGATAAATAGGACTATTTTCAGGCACATCTTGCCTTTCTAACCCAAAGCTGTAAGACATTCACATTCGGTAGCAACTGAGGGAACAAAACACACAAACAATAGGAATTCTCAAAAGTGGTAATGGAACAGAAAGGTGAGCCCTGTCCATGGTCATTCCCTCCATCCTCCCAAGTGCCCAGCACAGGGCAAGTGCTTGCCACTGACCTGGTCTGCATCTGAATGAATTCCAGGAGACTGAGCAGATGGTACTTCCTGCTGGACTGCAGCCACTGCCCCATTAGGCATCAGGATGAGTTGGGAGGCTAGAGGCACATTCCGGCCCAGCGTTCGGTTTACCTGCAACAGGTTCCCCAGCTGTGGCTGGCAAGGAGAGGAAGAGGAACAGCAAAGAGGACAAGAGGAAAAGAAGAGACAGAAGAAATGGAAGGGAAGGACCACAAGAGAAAATAAACAGAAGATATTAAACAGCTACGCCCCGCCCCTCTCCACACCAACCCAGGAGCCTCTTATGCTCCAAATGCGATGAACCATCCAGAAGAAAACCCAGAATGTACAGAAAACTATGGATTGACAATGAAGAATCAAACATCAAAGACATTGAGGAAATCAGGAGTTTAGAACAAGTGCTTAAATATGGTAAGGCAGGCTGAGAGATGACACTTAGAATTTGCAAAAGTGAGCCAAAGGTTTAACACTAGCAACTAATTTAGTCAAATGTCAAGGCCGACATTTTCCAGCTTAGGCCAACGTAATCTGCAGGCTACATATGAATACTAAGCACCACTTCTAGGATATGGGACATAGATCAACTTGTCTCAAAACGTCTAGGTAACCATGGCTAAAGAAAATGGTTTTCACTCAAATCCTTGCCAGAAACAGAAAATTATGCCCCTGGGGCAATGGTGTCTGCATCTGTGGCTTACCCGTAGATACATCTGGGCCTGGGACTGGTTGAGGGGTGGGGAGGTGGTGTTCCCCAGTAGCACAGACTGGGTCAAGGTGGTGGCACTAGGAGAGCTCACACTCTGGGATCGGCTGATGAGTTGGGCGGCCGACGTGGTGGCCAGATTTATCTGTATGGTACAGAAAGAACCAGGACTAAGGATGTGGGAGAGGCAAAAGGAAATGTACACGACTGACAAATTCAGGGTGCCACAGTCAAGAACAGACAATCTCACGTTACTGGAGTCAGGGGAAAATGAATAATAGCTTCCTATCCAAAACTGTCATCCTGGCTACTCTAGGGTTTTATCAAGGTGAGAGAAAATAAAAAAGACAACAGTCTCTAACCACTAGTGTTAACAGTTGAGAAGGCAAAAGAGTGAAATGGAACAGATTTTACTCCCACTGAAGGGTCCAGAGCTTAGTCCTTCTTTTGTGATCTCCTGCTTTCACCAGGATTTTCTCCCTCCTTTCCTAGACTTGCTCTTAAAGACTCCTGTGTAGACTCATGGTAGTTGCCTTCTCTTGTGCTTAGTCCCTACATACCTAAAAGCAGTAACGATCCATTAACGGCTCAATCAACACTCTCAGATGAGTGGCACAGAGCAGTTCAAGCCAGGGACAACGCCAGGCAGAAAAGCCTCTCAGTGGAGAGGGCAGTACTCACTGAGGCCTGAGTGGTGGTGGTCTGCTGCTGTGCAGTGCTGGTGTTTGGGGAGCTGGCCTGCCGACTGGCAGCAATTGTGGCCTGTTAAAGGGGAGGGGAAAAACAGAGACAGACAAGGGAAAAGCTCTCAGTCTTTCAGTAATAAATCATAGACACAAACAATTTAGAGACTTCACGTTATGAACAGAGAGATTCTACTCTAAGCTAAGAAAAAGTATATTCACTAACCCAGAAGCCTCCCCCATTACCGCATCTGCTGACCCAGTAACCTCCCCCACATAACCCTCCTCGGGCAGACAGGCAACCTGCCCTGCTCCCACTTTCTTTTAGGTGAAAGAAGAACATTTCGGCAGTTCACATCATGAGTGAATACATCTAGCCCAGAGCTATCCAATACAAATACAATGTGAGCCACACAAATAATTAACTGTCTTATGCAAATCTTTAAAAAGTACAAAGAAGCCGGGCTCGGTGGCTCAGCCTGTAATCCCGCACCTTTGGGAGGCTGAGGTGAGTGGATTGCCTGAGCCCAAGGGTTTGAGACCCGCCTGGGCAGACGAGATCTCATCTCTACAATAAATCAAAAAAATTAGCCGGGGGTGGTAGCGTGCGCCTATAGTTCCAGCTACTTGGAAGGCTGAAGTGGAAGGGTCGCCAGAGCCCAGCAGGTCAAGGCTGCGGTGGCCGGGAGCGGACACTGCACTCTAGTCTGGGCGACAGAGTGAGACTCCAACTCAAAAAAAAAAAAAGTAAAAAGGAACAGGAGAGGTTAACTTTCAAAATTTACTTAATCCAATATAACTAAAACATTACCATTTCAACATGTAATTAATATTTTAAAATTACTGAAATATTTTACATTCTTTTTTTCATACTAAGTCTTCAAACTCTAAAGTCCACATTTCAAGCATTCAGTAGCTACAAGTGGTTAGTGGCTACATTAGTTAATGCAGGTCTAGAATACACCCATTCTACCTGCAAAAGGGGATTTCCCGTAGTTCTTACTGTGACCTCAGAAGCTAAGATCCATCCCTCCTCCTACAGGACACCAGGCAGAGAAGACTGTCCCTAGCCTGCTTGGTATAGGATGCAGTATGTCCCAAAAGCCTGCCCTCCCCAACTGTAGTGCCTGTCCCCTCCCTCTCGGGTCAGCCAGCTGCTGACCTCTCACCTGCTGGACAGCAGCCAGGCTATGCAGCTGGGCATTGCTGAGTTGCTGCTGGAGCATGAACTGGTGGAAATACTGTGCTGCGTTGGGCTGCCGCTGGAGGGCCTGCAGAGCCTAGGAAATGAGAGAGGATGGAACATTTAGAACGGATCACTCCTAACTCCTATTCTACACAAAGACTGCATTTGAGCAAAAGGAGCCACAAGAAGGAGAAACAAAGGAGATGGGAGACACCCGATTTGTCCATTTTTACATTAACCGGTAAATCTACATAATCCTTTAAAAACTGGAAGAAACCGCCAAGCACAGTGGCCCAAGCCTGTAATCCCAGCACTTTGGGAGGCTGAGGTGAGAAGACTGCCTGAGCCCACAAGTTTGAGACCAGCCTGGGCAATTTGGTGAGACCTCACCTCTATAATAAATCAAAAAATTAGCCAGGCATGGTGGCGCACACGTGTAGTTCCAGCTACTTGGAAGCCCAGCAGGTAGAGGTTGCAGTGGCTGCACTCCAGCCTGAGCAACAGAGTGAGACTCCAACTCAAAAAAAAAAAAAAAAAAAACTGGAAGAAACAATTATAGTCATGTGCCATGTCACAATGCCATGTCACGATGATTTGGTCATATACAACAGTGGTCAGAGCAATAGGCTACACCATCTAGTTTTATAAGTATACTCTATATTTGCATGACGACAAAATCACCTAAGTGCACATTTATCAGAATGTATACCTGTTGACTAGGTGTGGTGGCTCACATCTATAATCCCAACACTTTGGGAGGCTGAGGTGAGATAATTGCTTGAGCCCAGTTGTTCAAGACTAGCCTGGGCAACATAGCAAGACCTCATCTCGACAAAATAAAAATTTAAAAATTAGCCAGGCATGATGGCATGTACCTAAAGTTCCAGTTACTGAGTAGGCTGAGACAGAAGGATCACCTGAGCCCAGAAAGCCAAAGCTGCAATGAGCAGTGATCGTGCCACTGCACTCCAGGTTGGCCAACAGAGTGAGGCTCTGACTCAAAAAACAAAAAAAGTAATGTACCCTTGTTAAGTGATTCATGATTATAATTCTATGGGCCATTCTCATATATAAAGAAAAGCAGTGCAATTCACATGAACTCTTATCTTCCAAAATTTAACCTGGAAATATGCGATATAGGAATACTAGAGAAGTTAAAAATAAATAGATGGCCGGGCTCAGTGGATCAGCCTATAATCCCAGCACTTTGGGAGGCCGAGGAGAGTAGATTGCCTGAGCCCATGGGGTCAAGACCCATGGCAACTTGGCGAGACCTCATCTCTACAATAAATCAAAAATTAACCATGTGTGGTAGTGTGCGCCTGTAGGTCCAGCTACTTGGAAGGCTGAGGCAGAAGGATCGCCAGAGCCCAGCAGGTCAAGGCTGTGGTAGCCAGGAGTGTGCCACTGCACTCCAGTCTAGGCAACAGAGTGAGAGACTCCAACTCAAAAACAAAAATAAACAGATGCCAGAGAAAATCAGACTATATTCTCAGTAAATAGTAAAAATAATAGAGCCCTAAAGGGTTGGAAATAATGGAAAATAGTGGCTTCTAAAACATTCTCTCAAGCAAAATTTTTAACTAATTAGCATCTTCAAATATCTACAGTTTAATGCTAACAGATATTTATAAGAATGATACTGGTCAACTGGGTTCGGTGGCTCAGCCTGTAATCCCATGCTTTGGGAGGCTGAGGTGAGTGGATAGCCTGAGGCCACGGGTTCGAGACCCGCCTGGGCAATTTGGCGAGACTTCATCTCTACAATAAATCAAAAAATTAGCCGGGCACGGTAGCACACGCTTGTCGTTCCAGCTACTTGGAAGGCTGAGGCAGAAGGATCGCCGGAGCCCAGCAGGTCGAGGCTGCGGTGGCCGGGAGCGGCCACTGCACTCCAGTCTGGGCGATCCAGGGAGACTCCAACTCAAAAAAAAAAAAAAAAAAAAAAGAATGACACTGGTCATTCAGTTTTAGTGTGAACTGAAGAATGGAATTTTACGGTTTTTTTGTTGTTCTTTTTTTTTTTAGTTGGAGTCTCAGCTCTGACGCCTAGGCAAGCGTGTAGTGCATGCTTACTACCACTGCGGCCTCATCCTCTGGGCTCAGGCAATCCTGCCTCAGCCTTCCAAGTAGCTGGAACCACAGGCACATACCACTACACCCAGCTAATGTTTTTTATTTATCACAGAGACGAGGTCTCGACAAGTTGCCCTTGCCAGTCTCGAATCCCTGGGCTCAGACAATCCTCTCACCTCAGCCTCCCAAAGTGCTGGGATTACAGCCATGAGACACCATGCCCAGTTCCAAACACAATTTTTTAAAAACACGGGATCTGTTATTTGTTTAAAAGTAAATCTTTTTCTTTTTTTTTTTTTTTAAGAGATGAGGTCTCACCAAGTTGCCCAAGCTGATCTTGAACGCGGACTCAGGCAATCCTCTCACCTCAGCCCCCCAAAGCACTGGGACTAACTACAGGCATGAGCCACCGTGCCCAGCCCCAAACAGAATTTTTTTAAAACATGGGATTTGCTATTTGTTTAAAAATAAATCTCTGGCTGGGCTCGGTAGCTCAGCCTATAATCCCAGCGCTTTGGGAGGCCGAGGTGAGTGGATTGCCTGAGCCCGCAGGTTCGAGACCCGCCTGGGCAACTTGGCAAGACCTCATCTCTACAATAAATCAAAAAAAATTAGCCGGGCATGGTAGCGCACACCTGTAGTTCCGGCTACTCGGAAGGCTGAGGCAGAAGGATCGCCGGAGCCCAGCAGGTCGAGGCTGCAGTGGCCAGGAGCAGCCACTGCACTCCAGTCTGAGCGACAGAGTGAGACTCCAACTCAAAAAATAAATAAATAAATAAATCTCTAAGAGGTCCATAATACTTCCATTACTCAAGGCAACTTGCAAGAAAGGTCAAAGATTGAAACCTGACAGTTCAGCCGGGCTCGGTGGCTCAGCCTATAATCCCGTGCGCCTTGGGAGGCTGAGGTGAGTGAACTGCCTGAGCCCGCGGGTTTGAGACCCGCCTGGGCAACTTGGTGAGACCTCATCTCTACAATAGATCAAAAAATTAGCCGGGTGTGGTAGCGCGCACCTGTAGTTCCAGCTACTTGGAAGGCTGAGGTGGAAGGATTGTTGGAGCCCAGCAGGTCTGGGCGACAGAGTGAGACTCCAACTCAAAAATAAATAAATAAATAAATAATAAAAATAAAACCTGACAGTTCATGAAGAAAAATGGCTAGTTAGAATCCAGCTACAGCCGGGCTCGGTAGCTCAGTCTGTAATCCCGCACCTTTGGGAAGCTGAGGTGAGTGACTGCGTTAGCCCGCGGGTTCAAGACGTTCTTGGGCAACTTGGCGAAACCTCATCTCTACAATAAATCAAAAAATCAGCCAGGCGTGGTAGCGCATGCCTGTAATTCCGGCTACTGGGAAGGCTGAGGCGGAAGGATTGCCGGAGCCCAGCAGGTTGAGGCTGCGGTGGCCGGGAGCGGCCACTTCACTCCAGTCTGGGTGATAGAGTGAGACTCCAACTCAAAAAAAAAAAAAAAAAAAAAAGAATCCAGTTAGATGAGGCTGGGCTGGGCACGGTGGCTCAAGCCTATAACCCCAGCACCTTGGGAGGCCGAGGTGAGAGGACTGTCTGAGCCCAGGGGTTCAAGACCAGCCTGGGCAACCTGGTAAAACCTCGTCTCTACAATAAATAAATGAATAAATAGTCAGGCATGGTGGCACACACCTACTTCCAGGTACTCGGAAGGCGGAGGCGGCAGGATCGCCTGAGCCCAGCAGGTCGAGGCTGCAGTGGCCCTGATTGTGCCACTCACATCAAACTGGGTGACAGAGTACAGAGTGAGACTCCAACTCAAAAAAAAAAAAAAAGAATCCAGCTAGATGGCCTGAATGTTAGTTTAAAAATCCACAGCTGAAAGACTGAATTTTATTGCTTGCTTGCCCAAAGCTTTGTAAACTGTGATTCTCAGAGCTGGAAAAGACCTTAATCATCACCTAATCCAACTCTCCCCAGTTTACAGGAAAGGAACTAAGGACAGTTGTCTTCCAGCATCACTGCCTATCTCAAGCAAGTACTCACAGAGCATGGCCCCTAGGGGTTGAGCCTCACCTGCACTGCTTGTCGTTCATACAGTGACATTTGAGCTATCTGGGGTCGAGAGCTGCCCCCTGAGCTGGAACTCCCATTGGTGGAGTTGGAGTTCTGCTCACTCTCAGTCTCCATGATAGTGGTCCAGGGTTCCCAAGGCTGGTGCTCTGACTCAAGACCTAGATGGAAGCAGTAAAGGATTAAAATGTATACCTTGATCCCATATTGTTAGTTCATGTTATTATTCAAGACCACAATGAGTCCACAAGCTATCTAATAATCTTCCTCTTCCTCCATAAGCTGTGATTTCTCTGATCTTAGAATTCCCAAATCTTCAGTACATTCCTGCAAACATATCTTCCTCAACCACCATATTTTTAAGCTACGCAGTGTCTCACAAGAAACAATTCTTACGTATTCCTTCATAATGGCTGTCATTAAATTACATTAGCAGAATGTAAGTCAGCACCTTACAATGCTAAAAGCTATCTTACATTCCCATAGCACTTTTTAACAGTTTAAAACCTTCCCACTTAAAATCTGCAGTTAACCCATTGTCTCCATTGCATCATTATCATCTTAACAATGGTCACCATTGTAGAGAACGCAATTTGCCTCCTGTCACTGGACTAAGCACTGCACCTTTACTGTCTCTTACATTGCTACAAGGTGAAAACCATTATCCTCGTTTTAAGTGTGGATATGAGGTTTTCTGAGGTTTAAAGAAGTTGCCCGCCGTCGGGCTCAGTGGTTCAGCCTGTAATCCCAGCACTTTGGGAGGCCGAGGTGAGTGGATTGCCTGAGCCTGCGGGTTCGAGACTAGCCCGGGCAACTTGGCAAAACCTCATCTCTACAATAAAATTTTTTAAATAGCCAGTCGTGGTAGCATGCGTCTGTGGTTCTGGCTACTCGGAAGGCTGAGGCGGAAGGATGACCGGAGCCCAGCAGGTCGACGCTGGGGTAGCCGTGCACATGCATGCCACTGCACTCCAGCTGGGTGAAGGGGTGAAGGAGTGAGACTCCAACTCAAAAAAAAAAAAAAAAAAAAAAAGGAGTTGCCCTAGTAAGTATCGAGTCTTTACACTAGCATATGCTTTTCCTTCAAACCAAAAAATCTGTAATGAACGCAGTGTCACTCAACATGAGTACTCGCTATCCTCATTTTATGGAGGAGAACCTTAAGATACAGATGTGTTAAGTGGGTCAGGGAAGGTCATAAATCTAGGGAGCAAAAGAGTTAACCCACAGCCCATGAAGCCCAAACAGCTGCCTGGTTTCGGCTCAGGATACTAATAATATCTCAGGCATGTCACTTTCCCTCCTAATACCTCAGTTTCCCCATTGCAAAGAAGGCTTCAAACTGAATGTATCATGTTAACAAATGACTCCCAGGTATGAAGTATACCAAATATACAACAATGAAAATCTTCAAGAAAGTAAGATTCACTTTTTAGTCTACTAAAGTGTCAGAATTTACCCTCTGGGAACTCCACTAAAATTTGCAAAAAGACACATATGAAAATATTGCTAAGAACCAAGCAAAGAAGAGATGAGAAGCAAGAAATGTTCCGCCAAAGCAGCACTAAATGACAATAAGTTTTTTTACTTATTCTTTTTTCCTCTCCCTCGTTAAACCTACATGCTATCTTCTCTACTTTCGAGGCACTGGGCCGCTGGAAATATCAGGTCACCAAAACACGATTTTGTTTAGGAATGTAAACATCAAACCAGAATTTCTGCTAAGGGCTGTCAACAGTTTCATTAAGGTGAATGGAATGATCTTAGGGATTACATTCAAAACAAACAAACAAGCAAGGTAAATAAAATCAAACTGCTTGGCCTTGGCAATAAAGTTGAGGATATTTCTCATTTCATTCCTAGTATCCTGGGATCACATCATTTCCCCTCCCAACTCCTTGGTTTTACTTAGGACTAGCTAATGTCACACAGATATAGCTGCAAAAGTACACAGGAAAAATCGTATCAGCTTCAACTCTAGTCTACCTTCTCCCCACACCTTTTGCCAAAATATCAAAGCACTAAGCAGATACAGACCCATGAATCCTCATTATCAGCATGTGAAGAAAAAAAGTGGGTAAAGGATTAGAGGCAGCACGGCAAAGTTGTATAAGATTACTGGACTTAGTTCGCTGGACTCGGACATGAGACCCCTTCACTAGCTACAGAGGGGACAGCAATTCCTACATTCATTTATGAAAACGCTTACAAACTGTATACCCCTCGTCTCCCTAAAAATAGAATTCTTATTTTTTAAAAAAACGTGTCTTCCGATGGTGAAACAGAGATGGAAAGGGATCAACTTAAAATCTTTCAATACAATCAGGGGAAACTGTCATCAAAGCCAGAACTCCTGGATCCCAGACCCATACGCCTTTGCCCCCGATGTTGCGACTGCAAAATTAAACATGGAAAATGAAGACAACGAACAGTCTGCGAGGCACAACGAGTTGAAGTTTTCAGAGTTAAATCTGAAGAGAGTGAGAAGCGGATCCCCAGGGGAACCCAGAGCAAGCTCAGCCACGGGCATCCCACAAGGTAGCATCCGGGACGTGCACGGGTGGGGCTGGGCGGGCGCACAGACCTCCAGCGGGGAGCTAGAAAGGGATACTGAGGGGGACCCGGTCCTGGGCCTGCCGTGTCGAGAGTTGGAGGAAGTCCATACAACTCCGTCTTGCAGAGAGGCTGGGGCATGGGAGCGCGGGCGGGAGAAGGGTTCCGGGAAGACCGCGCCGGAGAAATGGAAGGGATCCGGAGACTCGGGCGCAGACACCGGGGGTCGCGCCGGGTACGGAGCCTTGACGCGAACGCTGCCCCCGAGGGAAATCGAGCCCACCGGAGGCGCGGGCGGGCGGAACCCGGGTGTGCGAGGAGCCCACGCACCCAAGTGCGCAGGGGAATGTGCAGACCGAGAGCGGGGAGCCCGGCCGAAGCCAGGGACCGGAGGCTGAGGAACCCGGCGGACCGTGAAACGCAGGGAGGCGACCCGACAGCACGCTCGCGGGGGAGGACCCGAGTCGGACCCGGGAAAATGAATGGGCCGCCGGGCCGCCGGAGGCAACCGGGGTGACGGACCGGCGGCCTGAGGCGCAGCGCCGCGGGCGCCCGGGGG